>NC_045610.1:5140000-5267500 GCF_009762305.2 Zalophus californianus | reverse complement strand
TCATCATGAATGTCAGAGGCAAGTGTTTGCTTGTTTTTAAGAGAATTGGGAATAACTGGATCAAAGGTGGACTGGAAAGATTTCTCACAGGCTCAGTTGGTTAAGCATCTGACGCTTTTTAAATTTTTTTTTAAAAGATTGTATTTACTTATTTGACAGACAGAAAGAGCACAAGCAGAGGGAGTGGGAGAGGGAGAAGTAGTGTCCCTGCTGAGCAGGGAGCCAGACTCGGGGCTCAGTCCCAAGACCCTGAGATCATGACCTGAGCCAAAGGCAGACGCTTAACTGACTGAGCCACCCAGGTGCCCCTTGTCTGACTCTTGATCTCAGCTCAGGTCATGCTCTCAGGGTGGTGAGATCGAGCCCCATGTTGGACTCAGTGGTGGGTATAGAGCCTGCTAAAGATTCTCTCTCTCTTTCCCCCTGTCCCTCCCTCCTCTTTCCCTCTCTCCAAAAAAACAATAACAATGAAACAAAACAACAACAACAACAACAAACTTCTCGCTGAAAATTACTTCCAGCACCCTGCCAGACATGAAGACAACAAAGTCCAAACTAGAAGCCTGAGTGCCTCAACTCAGGGGATGTTGGTAAATGAGCTCCTAATCTACTCTTCAACCGTTCAGCTGGACCCAGTGATCCATATTGGTTTACATTTGTGGCAGCCTTCGTATATGATTTTAAATAATATGCCACTGAGTCACTTCTTGACAAGCGAAAAGAAACTCAGCAAGTTATGGAAAAGAAAACTTCCAACAGTTGAACCATTTGTACCAAGTTAGGTCTTCCTGCAAAATCCTGAGGTTTGATTTTTCACCCTTAAAATTATGACATTTTATCCCTAAGGTGATATTTCAAGCTACACTGAAGATACTAAATAAATCTTTGAGAAACACTTTAGGCAAACCTCTTGAAGTTACCAAAAGATCCCAATTTTCCATTAGTCAATTTCTCTCACTGTATTTATTTGTTTATTTAATAATTGTTGAGAAAGTCAGATGGTTCTATATGGCTTAAAACAAAACAAACAAACAAAAAGAACTATCCTTTACCTACCCCTCAACATCCCTAATTCCCATTTTCTAGAGGCAACAACTTTCAGTTTCTTTCATGCCATTTTTTTTCCTGGTGTTTACTTCTACCTTGCTCAGGAACATATAGTCGTTGTTTTGTTTTTGTTTCTTTTCCTCAGTTTTTAAATATTGTCTCCTGAACTGCCATTGCAGATGATGAGAATTTGGCTCTCTGATGCAAGTCTCCCTGTCCCTAAAGATACAGAGATTACCCCTCTCTCATTCTTCCAAGTGTAGATTCATCTTGCTTTGGGTATATGCATATTTATTACTTACCATATTTTTACTATATGACTGTTATTCATAGTTGAGCTAGATGTTCCTTTCTTGAATATAATTTTTTTTTTCCTGAATCTCTTGTTGGCCTCATTTTCTGAGCCTCCATCACCAACTTATTCCCGAGTTCTCTACCAGCTGTGTGCATCTTCTCATGGTACATTTCAACACATTAGGAACTCACATGGTTTATCCCCGCCTGCTCTGGAGCCTTCCCCCCACCTGCTCCGACCTGAACTGGTTGTTCTCTATCCCTAATGCCCCTGGGAGCTCTATTGACCATCATCCTACAGGATTGCTTGTATTTCTTATCTGTATTGGATTCCCTGCTTTCTGGGATCATGCTTTTTGTTTGCTGCTTTGTTTCTATAGGATTCATCTTCCTGAGCAAGTGGGCCAGTGGGCACAGGAGATAAAATGTGCCAGACATTTCAGATCTAAGATACATACATTCCACACCAACATTTGATTAATAATCTGGTTAGCTACGGAAACTAAGTGGCAATTTTCTCTCAGAATTCTGAAGGCACTGAATGCGTTGTCATCTAGCCTCCGGATTATTGTTACATAAGCTGTTAGTTGAATAGTTATAATGTTTGTCTGATCCCTGATACTTTGTATATGACTTCTCTCCCTCTCTCCTCCCCCTCCCTCCCTTCTTCCTCCCTCTCTCCCTAAATCCCTCCCTCCACCTCCTCCTCCCTCCCTCTCTCTCCCCTTCCCTCCCTTCCTCCCTCTCTCCCTCTCTCATTTGCTCTTTCTCTCTTTATAAAGATACATCAAGACAGATACTTGGTTTGCCTTTTCAGTCTGGAAAGTCATACACCCCAGATATGTGGCATTCTAATGATATAATTCTTCAAAAACGTCTTCCAACCATTTTCTCAGTCCTCTGCTATTTTCAGCTCTCCAACCCTACCAAACAGATCCTCTATGTTTCTCGTTTCTTTTAGCTTTCTATTCTATTTGTGAGGGAGTCTCTCAACATCATCTTCCAAAATTTATATTGAATTTTTCATCTTCCATCATATTTTTAACTCCCAAAAGCTTTTTATTTCTCATCGAATATTCCTTTTTTATAGTATCCTGTTTCTGTTTCACAGTACAATATTTCCCTCTTATGTCTCTATGGAGACACATAAAAAGGATTTTTTAAGTTTTTCTTCACCTGTCAGTGTTGCTGATGCTTCCTTTGAGAGTTTTCTTTTCTGCTTTATCAGGTCTCTGATGATAGAGGTTTTCCTCGGGGCTTGGTGACCCTCAGTGTTGAGGCACTGCTAAACTAATAGGAATCTGTGTGTCCTGAGTAGAGCTTTAGACTAAGGCCTTCTGGTTAAGGTTGTTTTGATGAGAGGTTCCCTACTATCAATTTCAATATATCCTTTCTCTTGGTCAATCCCTGTTGCTGAGGAATGACTTTGCTATCTCCTCCCAGGGATGTAGCCTGACTGGCAGCCTTCCTCGAGCCAGGGGAGGAAAGAAGCTGAGTGTTCTTGACATTCAATACATACTGTACTATGTGTTCCTCTGTTTTCGGTATCCATCATTATGATACACAGAATATTTTCACCACCTTAAAAAAGTACCTATCCAATGCTGCATCCCCAGATCCCTCCTGACCATGATCTGTTTACTGTCTCCTAGTTTTGCCATTTTCAGAATGTCATCTTTCATGTAGCAATAGACATTTAGATTCATCTATGTTTTTGCAAACCTTGATAGCATTTCTTTTTTTTTCCAGGTATATTGAGGTATAATTGACAAATAAAAACTGTATATATTTAAGATATGCAACCTGATGTGGTTTTTAAAAGTTATTTATTTATTTGAGAAAGAGAGAATGGGGGAGAGGGGCAGAGGGAGAGGGACAAGCAGACTGTGCTGAGTGCAGAGCCCAATGATGGTGGAGGGGGGACTTTTGTCAAAAGCTTTTTTTGCATTAATTAATATAATCATATAGTTTTGCTTTTTTGTCTATTAATAGGATGAATTACATTAATTAATTTACAAATATTGCACTAACTTTGCATCCTTCAATGAGCCCTACTTGGTCATGATCAACTTTTTTATATGTTGCTGGATTTGATCTGCTAAATTTTTTAATGGATTTTATATCTACATTTATGAGAGATAGTGATCTATGGTTTTATTTTCTTGTAATGTCTTTATCTGATTTGGTATTAGTTTAACACTGATCTCGTACCCTCTGCTTCTATTTTCCAGAAGAGATTGTGGGAAATTGGTATTACTTCTTCCCTATATATCATATAGAATTTTCCAGTGAAATCATCTGGTACTGGTGTTTTCTTTTGTGGAAGGCTTTTAAATATTGGTTCTATTTCTTTAACAGATACAGGAATATTCATATTATCTATTTCTTCTTGAATTAGTTTTTATAGTTTGTATCTTTCAAGAAATTGATCAGTTTCACTTAAGTATCAACTGTCTGGTCTGTGTAGTTGTTCTTACTATTCTGTTAGTCACTTTCTTCGTGTCCATGTGATCAGTAGTGTTGACCCCTCTTTCATTTCTGATATTAGTAATATGTGTCTTCTCACTATATATATATTTTTTAGTTTAGCCTGCTGGAGGTTTATCAGTTTGTCTTTTCACAAAAAAACATTTTTGGTTTTATTGACTTTCTCTATTGTTCTTCTGTTTTGAAAAAGTCGACATAAACCAGATATTCCAGGATCTCCTATGATGCAAACTAAATTGTGGTGTGATTTTGAGCAATTGATGGAGAGTAAGAAGGCACTTTACTTTCTCTTGGACATAGAAACATTCTCCTCTGAGGAGCATTAAGCCCACGAAGAAGGAAAGATAATTTTAAAATGTTACTCGATTCTTCAGTTAAAGATATTATATTTATAAAGTCATAAAAAGTCAGCATGATACCAAACTGTAATTTCAAAAGGAAATACATTATAATAAAATAATATTATTTCAATATATAAGTATTTTGTGTTTTTTTTTTTAAGAAAACGTATTTTTTTATTGTGGTACAATATACATAACATAAAACACACCATCTTAACCATTTGCAGGGGCATTAAGTACATTCACACTGCTATGCAGTCATCACCACCATCCACCTCCAGAACTTTCTCATCTCCAATCAGAAAATCCATACCCATTAAACAATAACTCTCTATTCTTCCCTCTCCCTGCCCCCTGAAAACCACCATTCTACTTTCTTGTCTCCATGAATTTACAACTCTAGATAATCATACAATATTTTACTTAGCATGATGTCTTCAAGGTTCATCCGTATTGCAGTCTGCGTCGGGGTTTCCTTCCTTTTTAAGGCTGAACAATATTTCATTGTATACCTACTCGTCTACTGATGGACACTTGAGTTGCTTTTACCTTTTGGCTATTGTGAATAATACTGTTATGAATATGGGTGTACAAATATCTGTTCAAGTCTCTGCTTTCAAGTCTTTGGAGTATATACTCAGAAGTAGAATTGCTGGAGCATTTGGTAATCCTATGTTAATTTTTTTGAGGAATCACTATACCATTTTCCACAGTGGCAATACTATGTTACATTCCCACTAGCAGTGAGCAAGAGTTCTAAGTTCTCCACATCCTTGCCAACACTTATTTTCTGCTTTTTTAATAGTCATCCTAATGGGTGGAATGTGGTGTCTTGTTATGGTTTTGACTTGCATTTCCCTAATGATCAGTGATACTGAGCATCTCTTTATATGTTTGTTGGTCATTTGTTTATCTTCTTTGGAGAAATGTCTAGCAAATGCCTTTTGCCCATTTTTAATATTGTTTGGTTGTTGCTGTTTTTATTATGGAGTTGTAAGAGTTCTTTATATATTCTGTAATTAATCCATTATGATTATATCTCCCATTCCATGGGAATGCTTAGTCCTGACTACACTGGAATACAACTTTGTATAAGATCACCATACACACAGCAGTTACTAAGGAAGATTGACACAGGCGTGTTGAGTGGACAACTCAATGGTCACTGGTGGATTTCCGTTGATGACATGGTCTTCCAAAATGGTGAACACTTGGGAAAGTTTTGAACCAATGTTTTTTTAAAAACTTCATGACTCTTACATTCTTGGAACACTGATTAGATTAAAGCTATGCAGATGCTTTGTGATTTTTATGTAAAATAGTTCTTTCTTTCTTTCTTTCTTTCTTTCTTTTAGAGGCAGAAAGAGAGAGAGCAAGTGTGTGTAAGCGGCAAGGGAGGGGCAGAGGGAGAGAATCTTCAAGCAGACTCCCTGCTGAGTGCAGAGCCCAATGCAGGGCTTGATCTTACAACCCATGAGATCATGACCTGAGCCAAAACCAAGAGTCAGATCCTCAAACCAACTGAGCCACCCAGGCACCCCAAAACAGTTATTTCTAGATCCAGATAATTACAAATTGATTTTTCATCTGAAGGTCAAGCAGGATACTTCAGAGTCACATGAGATGTCAGGATGAGTTTTTGTTTTTAGAGCGTATCATGGATCACAGTATACCTAGCTTCTCTTGATCTCACCCACTAAATACGAGTAGTATACTCCAATCACAAACAACAAGCTAACCCACAGTTTTCCAAAATATCCCATGGAGAATCACTGCCCTGGAGAGAAATTCTTAAACATGTCCACCAGGAGACAAGTCTAAGAATGTTCAGAGTGGCATTGTTATAATAGCCAAACATTGAAAATAACCCAAGTTGTCATCAAAAGTGGAATAAATGCAGGTCCTACAATGCAGGGTTATCAGCAGGTGATAATGAATGAATGTGAACTATATCTATCAAGATGTATACATTTAAAGTACATGGCCTTGAACAAAAAAATAAGTCAAGGAAAGATACATACAATATAATATCAACAATTTAACACGTTGAAACATGCAAAACAGTATTATGTATTATTTAGAGATAAGTAAAGCCATGCATGGGAATGATAGTGATTTCAGGAAAAGTGGCTATCTGGGGTGACTGGGTGGTTCAGTTGGTTAAGTGTCTGACTCGGTTTTGGCTCAGGTCATGATCTCCCAGTTGTGGGATCGAGCCTTGCATTGGGCTCTGTGCCCAGCATGCTTCAGATTCTCTCTCCCTCTCTCTCCCACTCACTCTCTCTCAAATAAACAAATAAGTAAAATCTTAAAAAAATAAAAAAGAATAGTGGCTATCTCTTGGAGAGGGAGAGACAAGAGGAGAATGAGATTAGGGAAGAAATATTCCTAATTATTATTCCTAATTTCTGTCATAAGCTGGGCAATAATGACATGGATGGTCAATGTAGGATACCTTACACTTTTTATGTCTAAAATGTTTTTAAACAAACAAAAAACAAAAACAAAGACACACAATGTTTGGTTCCAGAGAAAACTGGTTTGAATCCTGGCTCTTTTACTTACAAGTTGTGTTGTTGTGAACAAATTGCTGAATTCTCCTAAAGGTTAGTTTGCTTTTCTGTAAAATGGGGATAGAAATAATAGAAATAGAAGCTACTACATAAGAATGTTATAAGATATTGTAACAAAAGGGCACATTTAAAGCTGTTAGCTTATTGCCTTATACTAGAGCAAGTAACCTTTGTGCCAAAGAGGAATAACCTTTTAAAATATGCCTCATATAGTCTCTGTGATTTTTAATAAACAATCATATCCTACCTTCTGTCTGATTCGTGTCAAAAGACAGGTATAAAGCCTTAATGGAAACACTGAATAGATGTACTCTGGTTACTTGTCAGATAACTCTGTTGTCCAAATCCTATCAAAATCCTGTTTATGAGAACAGATATTTATGGAGGATTGCCTGAAGGACAATCTATTCTCTAGAAATGATAAATTTTACCCTTGGATCAACTGACCCCATCAGAGCTGCATATCTGAATGGCATCATTCTGACTGTTGTCAAATTTACTTGACAGAATTGAACTTTGCTGTTCTGATATTGGCTTGCATTGAAGGATGCTGTAAGACAAAACCAGGCAAACTTTGCTCTTGTATTTATTGCTGAGCTGGAGTCCAGGATGTTATTCTCTGAATCAAAAAGTGTTTTCTTTATGAAGACCCAAGGGAGAAGTTTTTCTTAGGTCAGCAGGATGAAAACATTAAACAACTGGTTTGCCTTTGTCTCACGGACGATCTGGATCTTTTAATGGAGCATATTTCCCTACTTACTTTAGTCTCCAGAAAACATTCAGCCCCATCTGTGGCCTATCTCTAGTACCTCTATAAAACAATGTGGCACGTTTTCCTGAGAGGTAGGTAGATTTACCCTTGGATTGTTTTTTGACCCACATTATCTCTTTGTCCTAACATTTTCAGTGATTTATTTTCCATGTATTTTTGGAAGCTGCCTCTTGTTTACAAAAGAAGGTAAGAAAAGAGAAAGTGGAAAAATGAGGATAGAATTAAGGAAAGTGTGGTATCAATAAGGAATAAATCAAGTAGGCAAAACTGTGTCTTGTTTATTACTTTTGCATTTCCCATTTCCCTTGTATTAAACTTTACAGCTAGTATAAAGTTAGTAAATGTTTGTTACAGTAAAAAAAAAAAAAAAGGTAAGATCTATCAGACTATTCCTTTTCCTGCTTGTGTAGAGCATAAGATTGCCCTAGAGGTAGGGAAGGCTTGATGAGCCCCAAAGAAGCAAAAAAGAATACTTTGATACCTTCTGAGTGATATCTGATATTTCCTGAAGCAATGTCCTGGCCTGTTTTCAGGCTCACTCCAACCCATCTACCTTATGAAAATATCCTCAATTGTAAACAAATACCTCTCTCTCTCCTGGAACTCCTTCAGAACCTACTGTTTCTAAGCACCCATTTAAAATTTATTTAACATAAAAATAAAAATAAAATTTGTTTTATGATAACTTAGCTTGAGATATAGATGTAAAGGGAGGAAGTAAGGAAGGAAGGTAGGAAGAAATCTGAAAGAGAAAAAGACCATGCTTATGGATATTTATTTGTATTTATAAGCATATTCATCATCACTTATTAGTTCAATAATCATTTTTTAAATTTTTTTATTGTTATCTTAATCACCATACATTACATCATTAGTTTTTGATGTAGTGTTCCATGATTCATTGTTTGTGCATAACACCCAGTGCTCCATGCAGAACGTGCCCTCTTTAATACCCATCACCGGGCTAGCCCATCCCCCCACCCCCCTCCCCTCTAGAACCCTCAGTTTGTTTTTCAGAGTCCATCGTCTCTCATGGTTCCTCTCCCCCTCCGACTCAATAATCATTTTTAAAGAGGTAAGTGAAAATCTATTTTCACTGATTTATTTTTTAAAGATTTAATTTATTAGAGAGAGAGAGAGCATGAGAGGGAGGAGGGTCAGAGGGAGAAGCAGACTCCCCACTGGGCAGGGAACCCAATGTGGGGCTCGATCCCGGGACTCCAGGATCATGACCTGAGCTGAAGGCAGATGCTTAATCGACTGAGCCACCCAGGTGTCCTCATTGAATTTTTTTGACAAACTTGCATTAAAGCTCTGTTCACACACAACAATATGAACGACTCTCAAATGTGTCATGATTAAGGAACCTCATTGAATTTTTTTGACAAACTTGCATTAAAGCTCTGTTCACACACAACAATATGGACAACTCTCAAATGTGTCATGATTAGGGAAAGAGAAACCAGACTGAAAAGGCCACAGACTTTTGAGTCCATTTATATAACTTTCCAGCAAAAGCAAAACCAACAGGTAGAAGGGTTGGGAGTGAGGGAGCGGCTGACTACAAAAGGCAGAGTGGAATTTGGGGGTAAAGAAACTCTTATGTATTATGATTGTGCGGGGCTGGTCACATGATTCTATAGGGTTGTCAAAACACTCAGAACTCCACCCTCAAAAGTGTGGATTTTCATATTCATAAGTTATGCATAAATTTAAAATAATGAGGAAAAACTTTGTTCAGCATCTGCTGAAAATACTAAGTAGATTTTCCATTGATATCTATCTAAGTTAACCCGGTTCCTAGACCATCTGCTCCTCTTTGTGCTCACAGTAGATACTGATAATCAATTATGACATTTTTATTTCACTCTGAAGCAAGAGAGGACCTCATGGAGAATTTTCAACAGAACACTCCAGGCAGCCACCAACAATCGTTTTGGAACTGGCATGATATAAAACCTTTTTGCTGCCTGAGACATGTCATCCCAAACAGGCACTATCATGTGCTTAGTTATACCTACTCTGAGTGCAGGCATAATGCTTACAAAGTTAACTTACCTTCAGGTGACTAACTTCATCTCCTGTATCTTCATTTAGTGCATATATATATACATTTTTTTAAAGACAAATATAAATGTCAGCACAGAATCACATTTTATAAGCTACATCCAGACATAATTTTCAGAAAGGGTGCCTCCAGGCTTAAAAGTAGATCAAATGATCTCCAGATGTGACCATGACATGAGGAAGGAGATTTGGGTCCAGAGCACCTGGGTGTGACTGCCCACTGGACCCTTCACAGTTATGTAAACAGAGAACATGAAGATGGACAGCAAATATTAAAAGCACAAATTACAACCAATCTCATTTTGGGTTCAGTACTGTGCTGGACATAGAGTGGTAAGCAACAGAAATAAATTCCCTGCCCCCTGGATCTGATAATCCAGTAGGAGTGATCGACATTAAAGAACTATTCACACAAATAAACAGATTTTGTATGTGCTATGAAGGAAAAGTACAGAGTGACAATGGAAACGATACAGTGGAATTAAATGAGACAGGTGGAGGGAAGCCCAGCAGAGTCCTTTTTAAGACGTGGTTAATAATCTGAAGGCTGTAGCAAACAGAGGCATTGACCGAGTGGGATAGATGAGAACATCCCAGGCAGAGATGCCTGTGCTCAGATCTTGAAGTGGGAAAAAGTATAGAGTTCTGGCTTAATGGTAGACCACCAGTGTTATAGGAAAACACTATTCTAAGAATAGGGTGACTCAAGCTCAGGCAGGAGGGGTGGGCATCAGCCAGGTCACACAGACCCCCTTAGTACACTTGGAGGATTTTAAGTATATCCTAAGAACACTGGAAAGACACAAATTCGAAGTGAATCATGCCTAAACCTCCAGGCGAACATCCATGACAAAACTTCAAGAAAAAAAAAATCCAATGTACTCTCTAAAATAAAATAGAATTTAAAACTTAGCAACATGAGCTTACATAGCATTTTATGCCTACCATTCGGGCATCATTTGTCACACTGTGTCAATAAGGTATTTACATGTGTCTTTTCTGCTGGACTGAGAGCTTCTGGCAATTAGCAACTACACCTTTTTTTTAATATTTTATTTATTTATTTGAGAGAGAGAGAGAGTGAGAGAGAGCATGAGAGGAGAGAGGGTCAGAGCAAGAAGCAGACTCCCCGCTGAGCAGGGAGCCCGATGTGGGACTCGATCCCGGGACTCCAGGATCATGACCTGAGCTGAAGGCAGTCGCTTAACCAACTGAGCCACCCAGGTGCCCAGCAACTACATCTTACAAATTATTGTGTCTTCAGGATCTGAAGCTTAGTAGGTCCTCAATAAATATTTGTTGAATTGAAATAAAATAAACAAAATGTCTAAGCATGCAAATACATAGTATTCCAAAACCAATTTCATATATTAATTCTCTGGTATGTCCAAACGTACTAAGAAATGCAAAGTTACAGGTGCATCTGCGAAAGGATAAAATAGCTTTTTGGAGCTGTCATGAATATGTGCTGATCAGAATTACTCTGAGAATCTTCTGTCATGTTTCCAGCAATGTGGAGAAAAACAAAAGACAACACGGAAATAAAATTACAGGTTACAAAGGATTATTTTTGGAATTTGTTCAAATCCAAGACAAACACAGCCAGAGGATGAGAACAGCCAACTTGTGATAAAATTTCTCCTCAATGGACCAAGAAGGAGTCAGAAAAGGTAATGACAGACCCAAGAGCAGAGAATGAATCAAGCCAAACTTCTGAAATAGGGAAAGGTGTGTGAAGCAATGACTAAATTTTACAGTGATCCCTCAAACTAGGCATTAGCAAAAAGCAAAATGAGATAGATGTAGCAACAAGAAGAAGTTACTGGCAAAGTAACAGCTACAGGTTGAAATGTGTCCCCCTAAAATTCACATTTTGAATCCTGACCTCCAAATGTAACCTTATTTGGAGATATGGTTTTAACAGAGGTAGTCAATTTAAAGTGAGGTCATCCACATGGTCCCTAACCCACTATGATCAGGGTCCCTTATTAAAAGGGGAAATTTAGATGCAGGGAAACCCATAGAGGGAAGATGCCATGTGAAGAGACAGAGAGAGATGATCATCTACACACCAAGGAAAAGAGATGTGGAGCAGATCTTCCCTCAGAGCCTTCAGAAGGAATCAACCCGGCCAACACCTTGATCTTGGACTTCCAGCATCCGAAACTGTGAGAAAATGCTTTTCTGTTATTTATGCCCCCAAGTCTGTAGTAATTTGTTAAGATAGCCCTAGTAAAGTAATACAGTAATCAACCTGAAAAATCCTCATTTATTGGAGGATTCAAAAAGTAAAGGGGGGAAAAGTAGTTGAATGAGTAGATCAAGGAGATAAAAGAGGTCTCCTCAGGCTCATGTTTACATGAAGTAGGTTTTTCTGGTAGAAACTCATTTACCAGAAACTACACAAGGTTGAACGAGAATATAAACTAGTAACAAGGAATGATAATAATAAGTCTTAACATGTGCTGGGCACAGCATCATGTGTTTTATGAGAGTTATATGCCTCAATCTTACAACTACTCTGTGAGTAGGTTGAATTCTTTCACAGATGAAAATACTGATTCTCAGAGAAGTTTGGTTTCCTTGCCCAAGGTCAGACAGCAGTAAAAGATAGCAAAGATCCCCTCCTGGCTCTGGCAGGGTAAGAAGGAGAGTAACCATTGTGTGAACACACCAAAACCCTTCTCCATCACAAGGACCTGTTATCCAGAGGGAAAGACACTAACCAGAGCCTCATCACACTCAAGGGAAAGACATATCTCCAACTCCAGCCCCCTGTAGTTTTCCTCTCTCACCTAAGAGGTGAAAATAAAAGCTAAGAAAAACTTGCAAAGGTCACAACCCAGGATACAGACCCACTGAAAACTGAGATTTAATCCTAAGATTCTAGAGTGCTTCCCTCTCTTATTGCTTATCACCACACTGGCAAGCCTCCAATATAATAGCATTTTACAGCTAAAAGAGTGGCAAGGTACAGACTCTAATTAAGGAGGAGTTCTTAGGGAAGCCCAAGGATAAAAGAGATGACGAAAACAAGGGCACCAGAGGAATATAAAGCTTCTGGTACCTGTAACTACAAACCAACTCCTAGCCAAGTTAACATAAAACCTCACACTAAAGGGTCATTTACTCAGTCCCTATTACCTGATTTATCATTTCTGCATCGCAATAAAAAAGAATAAGAAGCCATGCTGGAAGATAAGAAAAAATACAGTTGACAATATGAAACAAGCATGAGAACCAGACACAGATATGACACAGACTTTGGAATTGTCACCTAGGGAATTTTTTAAAAAAGATTTTATTTATTTATTTGAGAGACAGGGAGAGAATGATGGGGGGGGGTTGGAGGCACAGAGTGAGAGGAAGAAGCTGACTCCCCACTGAGCAGGGAGCTCAATGCAGGACCGGATCCCAGGACCCAGAGATCATGACCTGAGCTGAAGGCAGACACTAAACCAACTAAGCCACCCAGGCGCCCCTCACGTAGGGCATTCAAAATAACTGTGATTAAGGGCACCTGGATGGCTCAGTCGGTTAAGTGTCCGACTTTTGATATCAGCCCAGGTCTTGATCTCAGGGTCGTGAGTTCAAGCCCCACACTGGAGCCTCTTTAAAAAATAACAATAATAAAAATTAAAAAATAAAATAACTGTGATTAATATGTTAAGAGCTATAATTGAAAAAATTAACTATATTCAAGAACAGATGGGTAATATAACCAAGAGAGGGCCAACTTTAAGAAAGAATCAAAAGTAAACACTAGACAGCAAAAATTCTGTAGCAGAAATGAAAAATGTCTTTGATAAGCTCATCAATAAAATTCTTTGCTCTGACACAGCTGAGGAGAGAATCATCAACCAGAAGAGAGATCAAGAGAAGCTTCCCAAACTAAGATGCAAAGATTAAAAAGGAGGAGGGAAAAAAAACAGAATGTCCAAAAATCGTGGGACAATTTCAAAAAGTGTAACATACATGCAATTGGATTTCTAGAAGAAAAAGAAAGAATAAAGCAGAAGAAATATTTGAAATAATAATAACCGAGAACTTTTGAAAATTAAGGACAGACACCAAACCATACATCCATGAAGCTCTGAGAATACTAAGCAAGATGAGTACCAAGAAATCTACACTTAGGCAAATTGTCTTCAAATTTCAGAGAACCAAAAGCAAAGAGAAAAATGTTAAAGCATACAGATCCACATTAAGAAAGGCAGAGGATTGGAAAAGGAATAATTGAAGGTAAAATAAAATATTTTATTTTTCTTATGCTTCATTTATCAAAAAGATAACCGTTTCAAGTAACAATAATAAATAAATTAGGGCATATGGATAAGTGGACTGAATGACAGTAATACCATAAGGGATGGGAGGGAGAAATTGGGAATACTCTGTTATAAGGTGGCTACATTATAAGTGGTATAATATTATTTGAAGGTGGGTTTAGATTACTTAAAAATATATATTGCAAACTTTAGGGCAACTGCTATTTTTTCAATAAGTATAATTGGTATACTATGACAAAATGGAATCATATAAAATGCTCAGTTATAGCCAGAGAAGGCAAAAAAATATTTTTTTAAGAGGGAAAAAGCATAAAAAATAATTATGTACCACAATCCTGTGGGGTTTATTGTAGGTATGCAATGCTGGTATAACATTTAAAAATCAATCAATATAATGCAGCACATCAACAAACTAAAGGAAAAAAAATCACAAAATAGCAACTATTTCAGAAAATATTTTGACAAAATCCAAAATTCATTCATGATTTAAAAAATAAAACTCTCAGAAAACTAGGAATATAGGGAAACTAACTTGATCAAAATAATCTACAAAAACTGCACAGCAAACATCATAATGGTGAGAAACTGGAACCTTCTCCCTTAAGATAAATACAAAGCAAGGATGTCCCCTCTGACTACTCCTATTCAACATCATACTGGCAGTGCTAGCCAAGTGGGGGGGGCGGGGGGAGGGAGAGAAGAAAAGGAAATAAAGATTGAACAAATTGGGAAAGAAGAACGAAAACTACCTTTGTCCACAGGTGATATGATTGCCTATGTGAAAAATCCCAAAGAATCAGCAATATATATCTATATCCTGGAACTAACAAGCAAGTACATCAAGGTCACAGGATAAAATACTAATATAGAAAAGTCAATTGTTTTCCTATATAACTTCAACAAACAATTGGAATTTGAAACTAGAATTGCAATACTATTTACAATAACACTGGGGGGGGGGAAGAAATATTTAGGTATGAATCTAAGAAAATGTGTACAAGATGTATCTGTGGAGGGGCGCCTGGGTGGCTCAGTCAGTTAAGCATCTGCCTTCGGCTCATGTGCTGGGATCCTGGGAACCCAGGGTCCTGGGATCGAGCCCTGCATTGGAGCTCAGTGGAGAGCCTGGTTCTCCCCCTCCCGCTCCCCCCCACTTGTGCTCTCTCTCTTTCTCTGTCAAATAAATAAATAAAATCTTAATTAAAAAAAAAGAGGCATGTGTTGAAACAACAAAACTCTAATGAAAGAAATCAAAGTCCCAAATAAATGGAGAGATATTTCATGTTCATGGATTGGAAGACTCAATTTTATTAAGATGTCAGATTCTTCCCAACTTGATCTACGGATTCAGTGCAATCCCAATAAAGATCCCTGAGTTTATGTCCAGTATTGTAGTATTGGGCAATACTCTCAGCTGGGAATGAAGACACGGGGAAATGTTTCAAGATCAAAAAAAAAGAGGATTAAGATTTAGTGCTAAAAACTGCCCATGATAGTAATTAATTTACACATCACTAAAGCGATCATATAATGCTCATAACAATCATGTGACGGAAACTCATACTCTCTCCAACAAAACTTTTGACTTCACCAATCTTCTAGAGCTTCTATGGTCAAAGCCAACAATTTTCTCCACTCCAATGGTCAATTCTTCCCCCTCATCTTACGTGTATGGCACTGGTGCTAGTATTTCACAGAGTTTATCATTCCCTCCGCCTTAAAATACTCCTTCTCTTGGTTTCTAGAACAGCTCACTGGTTAGTCTTCTCAATCTCCTTTGCTACTTCTCCCTCCCCTCTCTGATCTTTCCACATTGGAGAGTTCCAGGGTTCAGTTCTTCATCCTCCACTCTTCTGCTGCGGTACCCACTCCCTAAGAGCCCACTCTTAGAGTTTCAAGGCTTTCAAAGTGCATCTATACCGGATTCCAAATTTAGATCTCCAGCCAAGACTCCTCTTCTAAACTCCAAACCCCACACCATATATTCAACTGCATCCTTAACCTCTCCACTTGAAGATCTAATAGATATTTCAAATTTTACATGTCCTACACTGGATGGCTGATCTTCCCTTCAAAACCTGCTTTATCCACAAGCTGATTACCTGTCTCTATATATGATAACTACATCCTTCCAATTTCTCAGGCCAAGAATTTGGAGTTGTCCCTGATGTGACTCTCTGAAGTTCAGTAACCCATCCCTCTGCCTGTAATGTTCTAAGCCAAGAGCACTCTTCCTTCAAGTCCTTTCTCAATCACCTTCTCCATGAGCCTACCCTGACTAGCCCTGTGTAATATTACAGTCCAGTTCAACCCACCTCCCCTAATACTCTCAAACCCTCTTATGCCTTTGTTCTCTTTTTCTCATGGCACTTATTAGTTTCCATCACATACAACTTACTCATCAAACTATTTTCACAGTCTGTCTCTGCTGGGCAGAGATCTTCATCTGTTTTATTCACTAATACATCCCAAGCATATAATATAGCAATCGGCACCTAGGAAACATCCCACAAATCATTAGGAATGTTAACTGAATACAATTCTTTCTGTTTCACAAATGAGGTCATAAACTGCAGTGTGGTTGATAAATGATGAATTTGGAGTCCCAGATATGCTTGATTTCCAAATCTTGGTGTTTTCTATCATTGTGGGGTTTTTTATTTCTCCTCTCTTTAGATTCAGTGCACGAAAACTGGCTACACAACTAAATCACCTGAGGAACTTTTATAAAATACTAGACCCCACTCTGAGTTTCATTCAGTCAGAGGTGAGGTCCATGTGTCCCCTGGCTCCGTAGGAAAGTGATTCTGATGAGCATCCAGGCCTGTGGACCACTGCTATAGATTCTGTTCTCTCATGTGGGCCGGTTTCACTTCCAGAATTCTTAAAGAATTTGAAGGGTATGTCTTGGAATAGTTAGCTTGTTATATGCCATTATAAACAAACTGCCCCACATTCTTCAAATTATAAAATAGAAGCTCCCCCTTTTGAGCACCAAAGTTTTTTTTAAGTGAATCATTTCACATCCAAATCTTTCTGAAATGTAATGCCACTTAAAAAAAAAAAAAAAAGTGTGCTCAATGAATGTTAGCTTGTTTTTATGTGTGTTTTTCCCTGTCCCTGGAATGCCCCCAGGTGTCCAGGCAATTCCCACTCATCCATCCTGATGAAGTCCAAATAGTCCCTTTTCTTGGACTCTTTTTCCAAATCCCTCCCCAAATTTCTTTTTGGAGTGAGACTTCCTGTTGCAATCTCCTGTGGCATGTCCATGCCTTTTTATTGAAACAGCATGTTGTAGTAAGTGATCAACTCATCCTGCTCTCCTGCTACGGTAATAGTAATAAGAACTTCTTTTATTTAAAAGAGAGAAACCCACCCCTAATTGACTTAAGAAAAAAAAAAAAGAGAGAGAGAGAGAGAGAGAGAATTGATTGGCTTGTGTAATTGCAAAATTCATGGGTAGACCTGTCACCCTAGGATGTGAGTGCTCGAATGATGCCTTCAGAAATCTGACTTCAATCTCAGGCAGAGGGCAGCAAGGATGGCTCTCAGAATCCCCAGGCTTCCATGATGCCTTTTAGCTACAATGGCAGAAAGAAAATGCCTCCGTCCCAAGGGTCCTAACAAAAAGTTGTAGGACTGACTCTCCCTGGGACGGACTTGTGTCATGTTCCTTCCATGAACCAATCATTGTGGCTTGGAAAAAATGAAGATGTACTTTGATGGGTCAGGCCTTGTTCTCCAGCCCTTGTAACCAGGGCTGGAATCAGTCCTTTCCCCCAAATCCCTCTGGGCAGAGAATGGGGAAGGGTGTCCTTCAAGAAGAAATCAAAGTGTAAAAAAACACCAGATGCCCACAATCTGCTGGATGTGGGCTGTATAACTGTACGGAATATAGGCCCCTGGGACAGATACAAATTTTTTTTTTTTTTTTTTTTTTTTTTTGTCATCAGAGATAGAATGCTCAGCTCCAAACATGACTATTGGTAAAAGCACTATCAGCACTTTAATTAGGTATCCCTTGAGACCAGGCCCAGGGTGTTGCAGGATGACAAAGCCAACAGCAGGGGAAGTTGGAAATGTCACCCTCGTTAGTGGGGTTATTCACAGGAGGAAGGGCGCACCCAGGGCCCTGGGGAGTGTCAGAGGGCAGGTTCCTGCCAAGAAACTGAAGTGAGTGTCAGAGACAGGAGCTGCAGGGCCTTGGGGGAGCGGGGAGGGGTCAAACCAAGAAATAAGGCAGAGGGAGGAAGAACCTCTCCCCGGGGGATCCTCAGGACTTTTTTCCAAGGTGATCTTGAAATGTGCATGTTGTGGTTATTGCTTATTTATTTCCCATTTATATTAATGTCCTTTTATTATGGGCAACTTCTAACTACCACAGACTTGAGCTCTCTGACCAAGCAGAGGACAGATGAAGGTGCTTTCTGAAATGCAGGTGCCTTCCCTCCCCCAAAGCCCTGCCAACCAGCCCATGCTTCAGAGGGTGAGACGGCTGTCCTCATGCCTCCCCTCCATGCTGCCCGTCACAACAAACCAAAGGACTGACCGGCCACAAAGCCACCAGATGTCCAAGTGAGGAAGATGTGGGCTGCAGCAGGAAGAAGGGAGACTCAGCCCAAGTCCCGACATGGGGTCCCTGCTCTGTCACTAACCAGCCATGGGACCTCAGGCAAGTCAGCCAAGCCTCACTTCTCAGTTTCCCCCTGTGTTAAAACATCAAAACAAAAGCAAAATGTGGAGGATTCTGCACTCTCTAAAATCCCATTGCAATCAATGAGTAAAAGCTTTTGTAGCTAGGACCGGATCTGGATCTATTGGGTGGCAGAGCCTCCTAGTTGTAAGGAACAGCATCCGACTCTGGCTAAGTGAAGCTCAAGGGCTATTGAGTTATAAAGGACTGAAGGGAGTTTGGAGAGTCGGGCTTGAGAATGGCAGAAGCCAAGCAGATCCGGAGGCAAGGGTCCAGGACCACACTTGTCCCATAACAAGAGCGACTGGAATACGAGCCGTTTTTAGGAGTCCTGTCTCTCTGCAAGGGAAGGATCACCTCCTTGTCCTACACTGGGTCGTGGGATAGCTAAACACCAATGACTTCTCCATCAGACTGTATTTAACAAGAAGAAGGCCCTTGGAAATGGAAACGGATGCCCAGCATCCAGAAAACATTAAGGAAAGAGGGGAGACAAAGCTGTCATCCTATGAGGAACTCCTGTTCCTCCGCAAGTCTAGAATCCCAACAGCCCCGGACCACATGTGCATCCATAGAGAACTTCCAAGGTCACAGCACGGCTACTCAGCCCCCGGATGATTGCTCTGGGTCCCCAGTGCCCTCTGCAGCTTTCCGTAAAGACCAAGAATCCCTTGGTCATTAACCCCCCAAGCCAAATAACTTAAAGAGAAATCTTCCACACTGTTAATGGCTTAGCCAAGCGGCCATCACAGGCAGTGCTGCATTCGCCCATGGTCTACCAAATTGCATCTACAAATGATACATTAAAATGGTGGTCTCTGTCCACCGGGGTCAGGCCCTCTGGAATCTGCAGAAGGAGTGCTGGGTATAAGATCAGGGACTCAAATCGGAGTCCTTGTTTGGTGTGTGTGTGTGTGGGGGGGTCGTCTTTTGCTTCTTAGCATCCAAGCCCGCTAGCAGCTCTGTTTTGCCATCCCCGTGGCTGCCCCACATTCCCATCCCCCCAAATCTTCTCACTCCCAAACCACACCCCCAACACACACACATTCACCCTCCACAGTGTTTTTCAGCCTCTCTGTCTGAACACAGCATCAGTCCCTGAGGCCAAGCCAAGGACCTTCCTCTCTGGGTTGATGAGAACAGGCTCTCTCCACCTCCCTCTCTCCACCTCCCTGGTCTCCGAGGCTGCCCATAGCCCCTGCAGGTTAAGCAGAGAGGAGATTAGAAATTATCCAAATCACAACAATTCCCTGGCAGCTTTTGTGTGATTACAGGCTCTGGTGAACTAAACTGTCCAGCTGGGTAATTGAAGGAAACATATTTATTGAAATTCACATGCTTACAGTTATACTTAGCCCCTGGGTATCAGCAAAGCTGACCTGAAGAGAATGAAAAGTCCCTTGCAGCTTTCCAAGGAAGCATTCCGTACAGGCCCGTTGGGGTTTAACTCTCGGGTGGCGCGAGAGAGCTTTGATTTTTCTCTGCTCCTGGTGCCTCTCGGCTTCTACCAGCTGTCAGCTGGGCTGCCAGGGCTCAGGCAGGATAGGAAAATGGGACCCACCAAGGCTGACATTCCCCCTTCACAAAAGGCTTTGCCCAAAAGGTATCAGCAACACAGCCTTTCTTTCCCGATTTCATTTTATGCTCAGAAAGAGGAGGCTTTGATCAGCTGGTGAGTTCCCTCTGAGTGACAGTTACAGTTAGGAGCAGATGGGTCTCTCGGATAAGCACCTCGTGCAGAAGAGCCGGCCCATGCAAGGTCACCTTGGGCTCTACGCAGCTTCACTGAGACCAGCTGGAAGCACGGGAAGCCCAGGCCAAGCGCCGTGTGCATTACACACAAACAGAGAGGCTTTCTTTCCATGGAAAGCGGGGCTCCCGGTGACATGGCTGGCACCGACTTCCAGAATCACAGAGATATCCAAGCTCCTCAGAACCTCTCCTACTGCCAGGTGTTGGAATCCTTTTCCTAAACCCCCACGACCCAGTCCAGGGGTTTTAATTCCGTTTCAGTGCATCAGCCCATCCATAATCAGTGAGCGCTTCCCTTGGTGCAGGTCTGCAAAGCCCCACTTGAGTTCCTCAGGAAAGAATATCATGTGATGTCCGGCGAGGGCCCTGGTGGGAGCGGTCTCACTGTTCCTACGAGCTGTTTGCAGCTGTCTCACTGGTGAGAAGACCTATTCTTGCTAAATCTGCCTGGCCGGCCCCTGTAGCCTTGGGATGACACATGAAGACAGAAACCAGCCTGAATGGAGAACTGTTAGAGCCCTTGGCCCCCTGGCCAGGAGCTCGGAAGCAAGGAAGGGGACCAGTCCAACTACCAGAAATGTATTTTGGCAAAGTTTGACGGAGGTCCTATCACCCAGATTCGGAGATATTTTTCCTTGGAGATCCCATCCAGTACTCTTATCTTCTTGTCGTAGGGTTGTTAAAGATTTTATTTACTTATTTCAGAGAGGGAACGGGGGAGGGACAGAGGAGGAAGGATAGGAAGAAGGAGAGAATCTCAAGCAGATGCCATGCTGAGCATGGAGCCCGATGCAGGGCTTGATCTCGTGACCCTGAGATCATGACCTGAGCTGAAACCAAGAGTCCAATGCTTAACTGACTGAGCCACCCAGGTGCCCCTTGTTGTGGGTTTCTAAGGCACCTCAAGGCCTATGACAGCACCTGACTATGAGCCCTGGCAAAACCCAGATGGATCCAGAATCTTGGCACTGAGACTATTTGATGGATCCATGCATAATCTCCCAACAGCAAGCAACAAAAGACAGGGCAAATGCAAAGGACAGAAATCCTACTTATTAGGGGAATGGTGAAAGCAAATACTGTGACATCAGAAGAAATGCGGGCTAAAATCACCAGATAGCCCGTCTGTTACATACAGAAATGCAGAGTTTTCTTGAGCAGCAATGGGATCTAACCCAAAGGAAAAAGAGAAACAAAATACTAGCCAAGGGAGACTTGATTTCAGGCCGCTGCCCCTTAATGGGAGCCCAGGGTTGCTTACCCCAACTCAGTCCCAAATAGTCCCCAAAACACAGCATAGGCCCTGTGACTGCAAAGTTAAGGGCATTCACAGATCGCTATTTGAAATTTTACCTAAACCTTGTTAATCAGGCCTCTGAATTGGGAATAAAGTTTACACTTGCGTTCCCGGCAACGAAAGGTTTGCAAAGTAAAATGGATTGCATAAATCCTATTTAAGGGAATTACTAGAACAAACTGATTTTAAGGACTTTAGCACATTAATCATCGGAATAAAGATGGATACAACCAATTATCGTTGGGTTTCAGAGAGTTTCCAAAGTGGACCTCCAGGGCCTCCACTCAGAAACGCTTTGCCAGCAATTAATGTTGTGTGTGTGAAATCCGGTATAAGAAGCTAAGGGCTTTTTTGTTTGTTTGTTTGTTTGTTTGTTTTAAAGTAACTCAGGGGGTGCCTGGGTGGCTCAGTCGGTTAAGCGACTGACTCTTGATTTCAGCTCAGGCCATGATCTCTGGGTTGTGAGATTGAGCCCTGCGTCGGGCTCCACGCTGGGTATGGAGTCTTCTTGGGATTCTCTGTCTCCCTCCCTCTGCCCCCACCCCACGCTTGTGCTCTCTCTCTCAAGAAAAAAAAAAAGTAACTCAGATTAGCCCACCCCCAAAAAGAAGCTTATTCCACTTTAAACAAATCCAATCTATGGAGAAAATCTAGAATTATAAAACAAATAATATACCATTTAAAAATTGCTGTAACACTCCTGTAAACAGAAAGCTTCTCTACGGAATCTAAAATTTGACTCTTTCCATAAAATAAGCTTAAGGACAACTTCTTTGAAAGATGTCAGTTATATAGAGTGACCCATATCTACGGGGCAGATTTATGTCAGCAAGTCTGGGACATTTTATGCACTCTCCTGTGAGTCCTGCCTGGTGTGGACAAGAGTCTGAGGCTTTGTATGGGTGGCAGCTACCCTTGGTTTGTATGGGAAAAAAATGGCTCGTCCTGCTTGCTGCTAACTGGAGTATGTGAACTTCTGTAGGAATATTCACCCATTTCTATATCAGCAATATTGTATCGAGCACCTGTGATGCACATAATGTATTCTTGTACATCTATATGAATATATACCTGCAGCACATGGAGTGTTCAGCTAATGAGCTCCATCTTTAGGGACTCATAATGGACCTCTATTAACGTTTCTGGCTGATCGGTATCCGTTTCTATCTTCTGACAGTACCCTAATTTCCTTTTGAGGAGTCACCTCTTTCTTCTTAAGATTCCTCATGGAAGGACACAATCAGAATGTCTACCCTCTCCTGGTCAGGTATTGGGCTGGGCCAGTAGGGCTCTCCCTCTTTAACTTAACGGACTCTGTTGGCAATTCTGTGCCATCCAGATATGGCCATTTTGAACAGTCTCTCTCTACCACAGAATGGTAGCCATGCTTCTGCTCCCGATCTGTCCATACTGATGAGGCCAGCTCCTCAGCCTTTCCTCTTCTTGTGAGTCTCTAATAGTCTTTCAATACATTCCCTCTTGCTGAAGTTTGCTAGAACCAAGTTCTGTTGCTTACAACCAAATCACCACATGGTGCTAGATCTTGAACCACTATACTGTGCTTCAAAACCTCTCTCCAGCAAAGTAGCTAAGCCTCGCCCTCCAAAATCGGTGCATTTTCTAGCTGCCTTAAGTGACCTGATTTGGGCCTCCTTCCCTACAGTTTTAGAGAAAATAGTGTCCCCCCCCTCTTTCAAATTGATCCCTCCACTCAGTAGGGTGACCCAGGTTTGCCTGGGACATCCAGTTTTAGCAGTGAAAGTCTAACATTCTGGAAACTCCTGCAGTCTCAGCAAAGTGGATCGTTGGTTACCCTAACCTAGAGCTTTTCTCTCCTCTCTTTCTGCACAATGGTGGAAGCTTTTCCCTTCACCAACAAACCGATGTTTTGCTCTGATTACCTCTCACTCTTCCCATGCTCCCAGAGATCTCAGAGTCCCTCTAAAACTCCACATACCTAACCTTAAAACTTCACCCCATCTTCTCTCCAAACACCTCAAAGTATCCAAGTAGAGATGCTCTGTGCTGACTCTTCAGACTCAACATATTCTGAACTAGATCCATTCTCTGCTCGCAAACACTGCATCCCCATGTGGGTTGGCACTGCACTTCGGAGGCAACGTGTCCAAATGGCACTATGACCGTAAATACTGGAATTTAAAATACACATGCCACATTCAAATAGAGAAACACATGCGTGTGTGTACAGGAAGGAGGTATGAGGACGTTCTTTACACCATTGTTCATAATGGCAAAATGGAAACTGCCCAATAGTGTATCAATAGAGAGTAATATATACATAAACTAGGGTCAATCCCTACTGTGAAATCCCATGCAGCAATTGGAAAGAACAATAACTGTTATCTTGTACAGAGCTTATGATGTTGGGGTTCCATGCTCTCAAGTGGAAAGAGAAAGGTCTAGGGATGCCTGGGTGGCACAATCGGTTAAGCATATGACCCTTGATTTCAGCTCAGGTCCTGAGATCGAGCCCCACATTAGGGTCCATGCTCCACACGGAGTCTGCTTGAGATTCTCTCTCCTTCTCCCTCTGCCCCTGCCGCTTGTGCTCTCTCTAAAATAAATAAATAAATCTTAAAAAAAAGAGAAAAATACATATGAAAATAATAAAACTTTATCTCTAAGCAAGGAAGCGGGTTTGTTGGGAAGTTGTCAATAATGGTTGTGATGTTTTCATGTCTCAGTGAGGATAATATTTGCGTATATTATTTAAGTAATAATAATTCATTAATAAAAACATGATTATCCCACTCAATTTTCCATATTGGCTAATACTGCCATTCTTCTTTAATCACCCAGACTCAGATCCATAATATTAGCTTCTGACACTTCTCTTTATTTCTTCTCTGTAATCAATGAGTTCTCAAGACCCATCAAATCCTTCTTGAGATTGGTGTTGGAATCAATGTGTTGGAAATTGCTGTTAATAGGTAAATGTTACCTGAAAGGAGTAACAGATAAATGTGTAAACATGCAAATCAATAACAAATACCTTGGTTGGAATTAGTTTGTTTCATCAGTATCCACAGCTTCAGCAATGGAATGGAGGGACAGAAGCAGGTGGGAGATGAGGAGAGCAGCAGCCCCCGGCCCTGGGAACCTGATGGGGGTGGGAGTGGGGCTTCAGAAGGACAAAGATTGAGGAATGAGGGCTAAGAACAATTTTTGCTAAGCACCTGAAAGAAGACATTTATGTAGAAGAGATCCTATAGGAAATTCTCAGGAAGGTTTTCAAATCTCAGAACAGAACACAGAGTATGGGACTAAAAAGGTCTTAAGGCTGTCTAGTCTGACCCACCACTGGGTGCACAACTTGAAGCCAAGATTAGTGCTTTTTTTTTTCTTCTTGGTATCCCGAACGCTTGGCAAGGTCTGGCACAAAGAAGGGGTTCAACATACTTTAGTTAAACGGATGACATATACAGATAAGGAAACTGAGGCACAAGAGGTACAAGATCATTGGTCTCAGCTCAAAGAGCAGGGAAGGGCAGACCTGGAAATCAACCCTAGGTCTCCCCACTCCCTGATCCGAGCCCCCTCATTATATGGATCCATTTCCCCAGTTGCTGCCATACAAACCCTTGGCGGGCATGAGGCATGCCCACGTGATTCTTTTCTACTCCACTGTCTTAAGACTCATTTGTGAAGCATGAGTGTTCTCTACCCCTTTCAGTAGCCAAACACCAGGGCATCCGCTGCTCCACCCTGCTCCTAGCAGAGGGAGTGGGCAGCCTGCCTCCGTGATGCTTTATCAGTATAGAATGCCGTGCTTCCAGACTCCATATGACTCCCTCTGACTGCCCACAAGGTTCCCCAAGGGCCCGCAGGGTGACAGGAAATTAGAAAGTATATTCATTCAGTGAAATAAAATCTTCCCTCCCACCTTCTCTTGGGCTCTGGTTTCCAGGCATTGAGTAGAATCGAGGCTCTGTTTTAGGACCAGAGGCTCTGGCCATGTGGCAGGAGTCACACAGGCTCCCCAACAGAACATATAGTATGTTTTGGATTGTTCTCCCTGTTTCCAAACCTCACAAAGTCTCTCCTACCTGGGCCCACAGAGAGATCCCCATTCAGCCTTCAGGACTCCTCCCCTCCTAAGAAGCCCTCCCTGCTTCCCCTCAAAGCCAAATGCAACTGCTCTCTCCAGGCCATACTGAAGAAAATCTGGCTTTCCTGGAGGTAGGACCTCTGTCCTTCAACACTGAGGGTTCATCGTGGAACCCACCTGTGTCTTCCACGAGGTGCAGGTGGACAAAATTTTTTGAAAACATCCCCATGAGAGCTGAGCAGAAAATGCTGTATTATATTGACTCGCAGACAACAGAAATCACTGTGTAAAAGGCTCATTTCCTGCATAAAAGTAGTGGCTTTGACCCAAACAGTCTACTGTAGTCCCCCAAAAGACAGCTCCCCCTCGCAGGGGTAGAGCAAGAGACTCCAGGCCCCTCCCCATGGACAGGAGCTTCAAACCCTGCTCATCTTCACCTTCACTTCAGGGCAAAGCTTGAGGGGGGAGAGGGGATGGTGATGGGGAGAAGGCTATGGGCAGAACTCAGCATCTGGTGAGGCCATCAGAACAGTGTGGGCACCCCACTCCTGGTACCAGGTCACATCATTCAGTTCTCTGCTGCTGATCACCATGGTTGCACTCCTTAGGTGCCCTGAAACCTGCACCAGCCCTCAACCTCCAGGAAGAAACTCAGCTAAGGGCCAGGGAGAGAGCAGTCTACAGGCACTACTGAAAAGACAAATCTATAGTATAATGGCAGCTCGGACGCTGATTTAACAGGTATAATCAATACGTCAAGAATCCCAGACTTCAATATGCAAAAAAAAAAAAAAAAAAAAAAAAAAAAAGGAAAGAAAGGGGGGAAAGTAGCTTTTTTAATTCCTAGGGCTGACTTTAATTTCTAGGGCTCTGAAACCCCAGGCTGCCCACGAGCAGATACAAATAATACAGTCCGTTCAGAATTTTCACATTCCAGTGTGATTTATTTAAAAAAAAAAAAATGAAATCTAGGGTCACTAACTCTTTCCCGGTCTGATTTAAGAATGGTAACAATGTAACTGCCTTGATTTAGAAATGAGAACAATATAACTGCCTTGCATTTATCCCAACCCACTCTCAACTCCCTGGGGCTTGCATGGCCCCCGGCCGCAGGTAAGCAACAGTGGGTGGACCTTTGTGGTCAGTCCAGCACCGTGGGGATGAGGAGGAGGGGTGAGGCTTGGGCTCCTGCGAGCTGGTCCCTTCTTGGCATCCTGCCTGCCTACTCTTGTCTGCACTCTCAGCACTGGCCAGGGAGCTGGCTCTGGCCCCTGGAGTTCAGCAAGTTCTCCTGGGGCAGATTGGTTTCCATGGACCTCACCAGGTGAGACTCCCCCCACACGATACTGAAATGGAAAAAATTGTCTCCTTTCTTGCCTCACAACGCTTCTGGCACTAACCACCTGGAGTTAGCACGGACCCCACAGGTGAAGGGCTTTATTCCATAAGACTGTCCCCAATTCAGATGCCAATGGCAAGTCTGGGTCTTTCAGACTTTGGAGTGACTGGCTGTGAATCCAAGTTCCCACGAGCCCCTCGTGGCATTTGAAAATGTGCTAGAATGGCACACGGGCCTAAGAATATGTTTCATCTACCAGCATCAGCTTATCATAAAAGATACAACTCAGGAAGAGCCAAATAGGAGAAACGCACAGGTAAGGTATGGAGAAAGGCATACACGTGGCCTCCATTCCCTCTCTGTGCACTATACCTCCCAGCATCTCCCTGCCCTCCTCAACCCAGACGCTCTCTGAACTCCTTTGCTGAAGAAGGTTCCATTACAGTAGGCATGATTGATTGGATCCTTGGCCGGCAGTGATTAGCTCAATCCCAGCACCTCAACCCTCCCACCCACTCTCTATCACGTGGTTGGTTCCTCTGGCAACCAGCCCCATCCTCCAAGAGCCATCTCATGAGCATAAACTCAGGTGTAGTTGAAAGGGGCTTATTATGAATAACAAAGATGCTCCCCTCCTGCCCACTGTCCCTCAGGAAATTCCAAGGATTTTCGGAGTTCTGGGACAGAGACCACATCTATATTTCTCAATATATCACAACATTACAACCTCCCTCCAACTCCAAGAGATTTGGGGGTACCTTCCATCCTTTCTATGTGACTCTGGCTACATGCACCTTGAATGCCCCTGTTGCATGGCTCTTAACAGACTCTCTTCTCAGTTACCCTTCGGATTCCTCAACTCACAACCGAGAGAAATTTTGATAAACCTGCAAACCTAAGAAGGGGTCGAGGTCCCAGATACTCCCACATGCCCCACTCCACCCGGACCACCCAGACTCCTCGTTTCAGAGTCAAGAGGTAACCTGCTACACTCCCTTGTTCTCTTATATCACACAGGACTAGAGAGGCAGGGAGTGGGGCAGGCAAAGATTATCTACCAAGGCGTCTTTACCATGATATGAACAAAGTTTAAGCTTCAATGCCCATCGCCCGCAGAGGACCCCTCTGAGTTCCTGGGAGGGACCTGGGAACATTTTCCCACAGTGGTCACTTGCTATCGTAAAGGTTGCAAAAGTCAAATATTTTCATCTTGGTTGGTTAGGACCACTGTTTCTTTCTACCCCAACTTCTTCTCCACCACACCTCCTCCTGTACTCGATGGCACTGGGATGACCATGAATATGTGAGGGATATAGTTGAGGGTAAGTTGAGTTGGGAATCCAGCGAGGGTTTAATGGGGTATAATTAGGGGGTTCACAGTCACGTGCACATATAGCAAAGTTGTGGCTTTCAGGAAGATCCCTATATGTCCACTGTGCCCATCACCCAGGTCTTGACTTTGTACAAGAGACAAGCCAGAGTCATGGCACTGTATGAATGTGCCCTGCACCTCACAGCAGATGAAATAGAAACACTACGAAGGAAAATAACACCTGGAATGTTTGGAGCCAGAAGCCTGTCTGTGGAACGTTCTTCCCATCCCATCAGACAAATAACTTTGTAAGTGGAAGATTTGCTTCCCATCAATCCTTAGTCAAGACAGAGGTCCTCTGCAATCAGAAATATAATCTGGGGGTGCCTGGGTGGCTCAGTAGGTTGAGGGTCTGACTCTTGGTTTTGGTTCAGGTCATGACCTCATGGGTTGTGGGATGGAGCCCCACACTGGGCTCCGTGCTCACAGGGAGTCTGCTTGAGATTCTCTCCCTCTGCCCCTCCCCCCACTCATTCTCTCTGACCCTCTCTCTCAAATAAATAAATCTTAAAAAAAAAAAAGAAAGAAATAGAACATGAATAAAGGAAACTACATTTCCTTGTAGGAGAATACATTCTCTCCCCTAAAGTGGTCCTCCCAACTTTAGGTCCCTAGCTCGTTCCTGCTCTGCAGTGTGTCTTTTCCTCTTCTGCTTTTCTCCATCTCTCCCATCCTAAATTCCCCTTCTTCCCACCCTCCAGCTTTCTTATAGATCAGGGTGTCTCAGCCTTGCCACTACTGACATCTTGGGCCAGATGATTCTTTGTTGCCGGGCTGCCCTGGGCATTGTGGGATGACTAGCAGCATCCCTGGACTCGACCCGCTAGATGCCAGATGCACACTTGTCACAACCCCCACCTCCTATTGCCACAACCAAAAATGTCACCTGACATTGCTCAATGCTCCTGTGAGGGCAAAATGCCCCTCATTGAGAACCACTGACCTAGACCATAGGAGCATAAAAGTAGTTCTATCTAAACACACAAATCTTGGAATCTTTTCTGAGAGATAGCAGAGTCTGGTGTCTTTGCGGTTGGTGATGGGCTGGCCCTGGATTGGCGAAAGTCCCTCCTATCTTTTTGGAACAGGAGAGGGTCAGCAGCTATACCACGTCAGGTGGGAAATGGAATATTTACTAATACTTTGAAATGCCATCCCACCACATCAGGAATGAAAAACGAGAAAGTCCCTTCCCATCTCTAGATCTCTGTTTCCTCATCTCTAAAATAAGAGGGTTAAAATAATTCAAGTCCAAGTTGACTCACAGTATTCAATGCTTCTGCTCTCACTTTAAGCCCCGCTGCGGGAAGGCAGAACCCCAGATCTGGGGGGAAGGGGGACAAATTCTCCAAGATACCCATTGGGTCCAAACATGTGTTAGGGTTCCTACCACCACATGCTCACTCCAGTGGCTGGCTTTCTGCTTCTGTGGTTTGGTCTCCCTGTCTATTCAAGAACCACGCCGTACTGCTCTAAAATAGACTTTAAAACCTGGTCGTGCTTTTCCTTTCCAGAATTGTCCTGGATATTCTTACTTATTTATTTTTCCATATGAACTTTCAAATCAAATAAGCTAATAAATGGATTAATAGATTTGATTTTAATTCTGATCTTAAGCATGAAATTTAACCTCTCTTAACACTGACTCATATCATCCATAAACAGAGATCGGAATGTTACTCTTGCAAGGTTATCTCGAGAATCACGTGACCTAATGTAGTGAAGCATCCACGCAGAACTTGGCATATATTAGATGCTCAATAAACAAAAATTAGTATGACTATTTCTTTGATGTCCAAATAAACAAAACCTAAATTATCAAACATGCAGTTAATTTCACCTAAAAGCAAGTCACTTCTAAGACATAGTTTCCACATCTGTACTGTATGCAAAAGTGGGATTTCCTGCACCATTAAATGTGGATAAATATGGAGGGGCGGAGCAAGATGGCGGAGGAGTAGGAGACCTGGATTTCGTCTGGTCTCAGGAATTCAGCTGAATGGGGATCAAACCATTCTGAACACCTACGAACTCAACGGGAGACCGAAGATAAGAATAGCAACAACTCTCTGAACAGAAAAGTGACCACTTTCTGGAAGGTAGGACGTGCGGAGACGTGAACCCGAGGTGATATTCGGGAGGATAGACAGTGGGGGAGGGGGCCTCCGTCGGCCGCTTCTGGCAAGTGCTAGAGCCGCGGAGCACAAAATCGGACCTTTTAGAAGTTGGCTCCGCGGAGGGACGTCGCTCCAGTGGCTAAGCGGGGGGTGGAACCCTCATGGGACAGTGTGGTCTCAGGACCCTCGGGGTCACAGGAAGACCGGGGGAGCCTGAGTGCGGCAGAGCTCCCAGGGATCGGAGCGGGGAAGCCGGCTGCAGAGACGGAGCCGAGGCGCGGGCTCTCAGCTCGGGGTTGCCATGAACTGTGATCCGCGGCCCAGTCGGGCCACTGCTCCTCCAGCAGGGACCCAACAAGCGGCAGAGCCGGGGAGACTCCCCTTCCTCCACCGGGAGGAGCGGCGCGGGAGTGCACCGCAGGGATCTGCTGGGTTTGGAGACTCCACACGGGGTCGGGGGCCAGAGATAGAAACGCTCGGTCACAGGCCGGGTGAGCACGGAGTGCAGCCGGAGACCGGGGACACGGGAGTGACTGCTTTTCTCTGGGGGCGAACTGAGGAGCGGGGCCCCGAGTTCTCAGCTCCTCAGGGTGGAGATTGGGAGGCCACCATTTTCACCCTGGTCCTCCAAAGCTGTACCGAGAGCTTGCAGGGAACAAAAGCTCCCTAGAGCAAACCCGAGCAGCTTCCTTAGCCCGGACCGACAAGGGCGGGGCAATTCCGCCTCCGGCAAAGACATTTGGGAACCACGGCAACAGGCCCCTCCCCCAGGAGATCAGCACGAACAGCCAGCAAGCCAAGACCAAGTTTACCGATCAAGGAGAACGGGAGAACTCCAGCGCTAGGGGAATTCTGCACATAGAATTCATGGCTTTTTTACCATAATTCATTAGTTTTTCAAAGTTATTTTTTTTAACTGTTTTTTTTGAATTTTTCGTTTTCCCTTTTTCAACCAACATCTTATCAATCCCTTTCTAAAAAAAAACATTTTTTATTTTCCATTTTTAGAGTCATATTTTTATCCCTTCATAGTAGTTACCCTTATTTTTGGCGTATATATATAAGTTGTTCTCTCTTTAAAATTTTGAGATACAATTTCTTCTAACAGATCAAAATATACCCTAAATCAAGAGTGTATGACTTTGTTCTAGTCTCCCGCCTGATCACATTCTCTCCCTTTTTTTTCTTTCTTTTCTTTTTCTTTTTAAATCTTCTTTCTTTTTAAAAAACAACTTCTTATCTTATCAATTCCTTTTATAAAATCTTTTATAATTTTCATCTTTACGATCATCTGCCATCCCTTCATTGTATCAACCCTTATTTTGTACATATATAAGTCTTTCTTCCTTTAAAATTTTAGCAGGCACTTTCTTCTAACACACCAAAATATGCCCAAAAGCTAGTGTGTGGCACTGATCTATGCACTAGCCTGATCATATTTGATCATATTCTGGTTTTTCTTGTTTTCTTCTGTTTTTGTTTGTTTTTATCTTTTTCTTTTTCCTTTTTTTTTTTCTCTTCTTTCTTTCCCTTTCTTGTCCCCTGGTTTCAGGTCTTTTCTGATTTGTATAGAGTATATTTGCTGGGGACGTTCTTAACCTGTTAGCATTCTGTTCCCTCATTCATCTGTTCTCCTCTGGACAAAATGACAAGACGAAAAAAAATCACCTCAGCAAAAAGAACAACAGGTAGTAACGTCTGCCAAGGACCTACTCAATACTGACATTAGTACGACGTCAGACCTAGAGTTCAGAATCATGACTTTAAAGATACTAGCAGGGCTTGAAAAAAGTGTGGAAGTTATTAGAGAAACGCTTTCTGGAAAAATAAAAGAACTAAAATCTAACCAAGTCGAAATCAAAAAGGCTATTAATGAGGTGCAATCAAAAATGGGGGCACTAACTGCTAGGATAAATGAGGCAGAAGAAAGAATCAGCGATATAGAAGACCAAATGATGGAAAATGAAGAGGCTTAGAAAAAGAGAGATAAAAAACCAGAGGATCATGAGGGCAGAATTCAGGAGATAAGCGATACGATAAGACAAAACATTAGAATAATTGGGATCCCAGAAGAAGAAGAAAGAGAGAGAGGGGCAGAAGGTATATTGGAGCAAATAATAGCAGAGAACTTCCCTAATGTGGGGAAGAAAACAGGCATCAAAATCCAGGAGGCACGGAGAACCCCTCTCAAAATCAATAAAAATAGGTCAACACCCTGACATCTAATAGTAAAACTTACGAGTCCCAGAGACAAAGAGAAAATCCTGAAAGCAGCTCGGGAGAAGAGATATGTAACCTCCAATGGTAGAAACATTAGATTGGCAACAAGCCTATTCACAGAGACCTGGCAGGCCAGAAAGGACTGGCATGATATCTTCAGAGCAATAAATGAGAAAAATATGCAGCCAAAAATACTATATCCAGCTAGGCTCTCATTGAAAATAAAAGGAGAGATAAAAAACTTCCAGAACAAACAAAAACTAAAGGAATTTGCAAACACAAAACCAGCCCTACAAGAAATATTGAAAGGGGTCCTCTAAGCAAAGAGAGAGCCTAAAAGCAGCATAGATCAGAAAGGAACACAGACAATATACAGTCACAGTCACCTTACAGGCAATACAATGGCACTAAATTCATACCCCTCAATAGTTACCCTGAATGTAAATGGCCTCAATGCCCCAATCAAAAGACACAGGCTATCAGATTGGATTAAAAAACAAGACCCATCCATATGCTGTCTGCAAGAGACTCATTTTAGACCCAAAGACACCCCCAGATTGAAAGTGAGGGGGTGGAAAACCATTTACCATGCTAATGGACACCAAAAGAAAGCTGCGGTGGCAATCCTTATATCAGACAAACTAGATTTTAAAACAAAGACTGTAATAAGAGATGAAGAAGGACACTATATCCTACTTAAAGGGTCTATCCAACAAGAAGATCTAACAATTGTAAATATCTATGCCCCTAACGTGGGAGCAGCCAATTATATAAGGTAATTAATAACAAAAGCAAAGAAACACATTGACAACAATACAATAATAGTAGGGACTTTAACACCCCCCCCTGACTAAAATGGACAGATCATCTAAGCAAAAGATCAACAAGGAAATAGACTTTAAATGAAACACTGGACCAAATGGACTTTATAGACATATTCAGAACATTCCATCCCAAAGCAATGGAATACACATTCTTCTCTAGTGCCCATGCAACATTCTCCAGAATTGATCCCATCCTAGGTCACAAATCAGGTCTCAACCGGTACCAAAAGATTGGGATTATTCCCTGCATATTTTCAGACCACAATGCTTTGAAACAAGAACTCAGTCACAAGAGGAAAGTCAGAAAGAACTCAAATACATGGAGGCTAAAGAGCATCCTACTGAAGAATGAATGGGTCAACCAGGAAATTAAAGAAGAATTAAAAAAATTCATGGAAACCAATGAAAATGAAAACACAACTGTTCAAAATCTTTGGGATACAGCAAAGGCAGTCCTGAAAGTATATAGTAATACAAGACTTTCTGAAGAAACAAGAAAGGTCTCAAATACACAACCTAACCCTACACCTAAAGGAGCTAGAGAAAAACCAGCAAATAAAGCCTAAACCCAGCAGGAGAAGAGAAATAATAAAGATCAGAGCAGAAATCAATGAACTAGAAACCAAAAGAACAGTAGAACAGATCAACGAAACTAGGAGCTGGTTCTTTGAAAGAATTAACATGATTGATAAACCCCTGGCCAGACTTATCAAAAAGAAAAGAGAAATGACCCAAATCAACAAAATCATGAATGAAAGAGGAGAGATCACAAGCAACACCAAAGAAATACAAACAATTATAAGAACATATTATGAGCAACTCTATGCCAGCAAATTAGATAACCTGGAAGAAATGGGTGCATTCCTGGAGATGTATCAACTACCAAAATTGAACCAGGAAGAAATAGTAAACCTGAACAGACCTATAACCACTAAGGAAATTGAAGCAGTCATCAAAAATCTCCCAACAAACAAAAGCCCAGGGCCAGATGGCTTCCCAGGGGAATTCTATCAGACATTTAAAGAAGAATTAATACCTATTCTCCTGAAATTCTTCCAAGAAATAGAAATGGAAGGAAAACTCCCGAACTCATTTTATGAGGCCACCATTACCTTGATCCCAAAACCAGACAAAGACTCCATCAAAAAGGAGAATTACAGACCAATATCCTTGATGAACATGGATGCAAAAATTCTCACCAAAATACTAGCCAATAGGGTCCAATAGTACATTAAAAGGATTATTCACCATGACAAGTGGGATTTATCCCTGGGCTGCAAGGCTGGTTCAACATCCGCAAATCAATCAACGTGATACAATACATTAACAAAAGAAAGAACAAGAATCATATGATCCTCTCAATAGATGCAGAAAAAGCATTTGACAAAGTACAGCATCCTTTCTTGATCAAAACTCTTCAGAGTGTAGGGATAGAGGGTACCTACCTCAATATCATAAAAGCCATCTATGAAAAACCTACAGCAAATATCATTCTCAATGGGGAAAAGCTGAGAGCTTTTCCCCTAAGGTCAGGAATGCGGCAGGGATGTCCACTCTCACCACTGCTATTCACCATAGTATTAGAAGTCCTAGCCACAGCAATCAGACAACAAAAAGAAATCAAAGGCATCCAAATCGGCAAAGAGGAAGTCAAACTCTCACTCTTTGCAGATGATGTGATACCGTATGTGGAAAACCCAAAAGACTCCACCCCAAAACTACTAGAACTCATACAGGAATTCAGTCAAGTGGCAGGATATAAAGTCAATGCACAGAAATCAGTGGCATTCCTATACACCAACAACAAGACAGAAGAGAGACAAATCACGGAGTCGATCCCATTTACAATTGCACCCAAAACCATAAGATACCTAGGAATAAATTTAACCAAAGAGGCAAAGGATCTGTACTCAGAAAACTAGAAAATACTCATAAAAGAAATTGAAGAAGACACAAAGAAATGGAAAAACGTTCCATGCTCATGGATTGGAAGAACAAACATTGTGAAGATGTCAGTGCTACCTAGAGCAATCTACACATTCAGTGCAATCCCCATCAAAATACCATCACCTTTTTCAAAGAAAGGGAACAAATAATCCTAAAATTTGTATGGAACCAGAAGAGACCCCGAATAGCCAGAGGAATATTGAAAGAGAAAAGCAAAGCCGGCGGCATCACAATTCCGGACTTCCAGCTCTATTACAAAGCTGTCATCATCAAGACAGTATGGTTCTGGCACAAAAACAGACACATAGATCAATGGAACAGAATCGAGAGCCCAGAAATGGACCCTCAACTCTATGGTCAACTCATCTTTGACAAAGCAGGAAAGAATGTCCAATGGAAAAAAGACAGTCTCTTCAACAAATGGTGTTGGGAAAATTGGACAGCCACATGCAGAAGAATGAAACTGGGCCATTTCCTTACACCACACACAAAAATAGACTCCAAATGGTTGAAAGACCTAAACGTGAGACAGGAGTCCATCAAAATCCTAAAGGGGAACACAGGCAGCAACCTCTTCGACCTCAGCCGCAGCAACTTCTTCCGAGAAACATCGCCAAAGGCAAGGGAAGCCAGGGCAAAAATGAACTATTGGGATTTCATCAAGATAAAAAGCTTTTGCACAGCAAAAGAAACAGTCCACAAAACCAAAAGACAACCGACAGAATGGGAGAAAATATTTGCAAATGACATATCAGATAAAGGGCTAGTTTCCAAAATCTATAAAGAACTTATCAAACTGAACACCCAAAGAACAAATAATCCAATCAAGAAATGGGCAGAAGACATGAACAGACATTTTTCCAAAGAAGACATCCAAATGGCCAACGGACACATGAAAAAGTGCTCCACATCGCTCGGCATCAGGGAAATCCAAATCAAAACCTCAACGAGATACCACCTCACACCCGTCAGAATGGCTAAAATTAACAAGTCAGGGAACGACAGATGTTGGCGGGGATGTGGAGAAAGGGGAACCCTCCTACACTGTTGGTGGGAATGCAAGCTGGTGCAGCCACTCTGGAAAACAGTATGGAGGTTCCTCAAACAGTTGAAAATAGAGTTACCCTACGATCCAGCAATTGCACTACTGGGTATTTACCACAAAGATACAAATGTAGGGATCCGAAGGGGTACGTGTACCCCAATGTGTATAGCAGCAATGTCCACAATAGCCAAACTGTGGAAAGAGCTAAGATGTCCATCGACAGATGAATGGATAAAGAAGAGGTGGTATATATACACAATGGAATATTATGTAGCCATCAAAAGGAATGAGATCTTGCCATTTGCAAGACGTGGATGCAATTGGAGGGTGTTATGTGTGAAATAAGTCAATCAGAGAAAGACATGTATCATATGACCTCACTGATATGAGGAATTCTTAATCTCAGGAAACAAACTGAGGGTTGCTGGAGTGGTGGGGGGTGGGAGGGATTGGGTGGCTGGGTGATAGACATTGGGGAGGGTATGTGCTATGGTGAGCACTGTGAATTGTACAAGACTGTTGAATCACCGATCTGTACTTCTGAAACAAGTAATGCAATATATGTTAAGAAAAAAAAAAAGAAAAAGAAGATAGCAGGAGGGGAAGAATGAAGGGGAGTAAGTCGGAGGGCGAGACGAACCATGAAAGATGATGGACTCTGAAAAACAAACTGAGGGTTCTAGAGGGGAGGGGGGGTGGGGGGATGGGTTAGCCTGGTGATGGGTATTAAGGAGGGCACATTCTGCATGGAGCACTGGGTGTTATGCACAAACAATGAATCATGGAACACTACATCAAAAACTAATGATGTAATGTATGATGATTAACATAACAATAAAAAAATTATTTAAAAAAATGTGGATAAATATGATGGCCCAGTAGAAACACTGAACCATGGGGAAGAAATGCAGAAAAACCTTCTGGGGATATGTTTGAAATTCCAGGCACAGGAGGAAGGGACAGAAAATTGTCCTTACATTTCCTTTTATTCAGAAAAATATGAGCTAAAGCAGGAAGCTTAGCTCCCATTGTTGAGAACAGCAGGGAATTATAGGGGCTGTGTGTCCTGAATATATTTTTTACATATTATCTTGTAAAGAGCAGCAAATTTGGCTTATAACAGTGAGATCAAGCATGGCAAATTTACTTAAATTCTTGGAGTGCATAACTGAATCACACAGCCTTTCTATGTATTTCACCCCTAGAAAAGGATTTAATAACCTCTCTGCTGCGTTCTTTGTCTGGGTAAAAAGCAAGGGAAAAGAGTATGAGGGGATTTGATGAATTACAACTTGTCTTGGGCATAGGACAAAGCTCATTTGGCTATTGCAAAAGCAGAAAATTGGCAACTCCTATGAGTGAAAAAGCTGGTGGAGCTTAGGAAAACAGGTATGCTTTCCCTCTTGCTCTCTGAAGCCTTGAGAACCCTGCCTGTGGGCTCCAGTGCTCACCAGGACAGGTGCCTGCAGGACAAGAAAGTGGGGACTGTCCTGTTTAAGCTGAAGGAAGAAAGACAAATGTCTGACCCTTGACTTTGAGTGACTGTAGGGCACAGGTGGGGACCCAGGTCAACAGTTCTTTGATTCACTGGGGCTTAGAATTGGTTAGGTTGTATAGGATAATGCTGAACCTTTATATCTTCTCCCAGGGAACCTTAACCCAGCAGGATTGAAGCCAATTCCCAATCCCCAGGACATCACCTTCAGCCTCTCTCCCGATGATGTCTAAGTGAGGACCAGGATGTAGGCAGACATTGGGAATATTGGCTCAGAACACTCTTCACAGAGACTTGCACATGGCAGAACCCAATCCTCTGGGAACTCACTGCCGACATTTACTGGAACCTCCACCCTAACTCTATAGGGAGCAATACTGCCCTTTTTAGGGGTGGGGGGATATGCTCCTAAGCAGCCAGAGGCCAAGGGGGCCCACCAGACAAGGCCAGATAATCATCGCCCCAGTCTTCCCTGAGTTTGTCCATTCTGGCAAAGGATGTGTCAGCTTATCCTACAGCTGGAAGAATCTGGAATTTAAGAAAAAGTTACTTTCTACAACACTATTGAAAACATCTCTAGATTGACAGGTATTTCCTGTTTATGGAGAATTGGTTATTTAACTCGGTGAAGGTTAATGGCTCACAAGGCTGGAGTGTGCCTAGATGAGTAGTTCACAGTCCTGACTATCCATTAGAAACTCCTGGGGGAGCTTTTTAAAAATGTCAGTGCCTGCGGTGGTCCACCACTGGAGATTCTAATTTAGATGGACTGAGGCGGGGTCCAGGGCATCTGTTGCTTTTGAAAGCTCTGCAGGTGTTTCTGATGTGCAGTGAGTTGCTAGAGAGCTTTTAGAAGGACAAGGAGGGGAGTATTTCTAGACACATGTATAAACACTAGCCCAGCAGTCCCTGAACTGCAGAGTCATGGAGATCAGTTTATTTTGCAGCTAATGAAGGCAAATAGACATTCCCTGAAATTCTTACTTGGAAGCCCTGAGTGTCCCCATCTACTCAGAACCAACTAGTGCTACTTTAAGCGTGTGGCCTAAGGTAAAGACTGACCACAGAGGAAGGAGCGTCAGAAAGGAATGCCATAGACTTGTAGGTTGGAGAGATTCACTAAGTAGACCCGTGCCCAGCCCAGCTGCATTAGTGGGCTCAAAATACAAATGGCGCCCCCATACTTACCAAGAAAACTTCCAAGTTCCCTTAGGCAGCAAGCTCTCCTATAGTCCACATAGACTAGTTCAAACCGCTTCTCCTGGTCTTCCTTCTACTCCCTTGGCTATACTTTCTCCAACTCTGTTGTGTTTCTTTTCTCTTCCTGAACCTTCCGTGTTGTGTTCTCTGGAGTTCTGTCTTCCATGATCTCCTTCTCCCATACTACATGCTCTTCCTCGGACATCTCACCCTTCAGATGAAGTTGACGACTCCCAATATCCATTACCTCCAGCCCGGATCTGTCTTCAAGATCCACATCCCCTTAGCTTAATTACCAAGCAAGCATCATCATTTGGAAATCCCACCGATGCTTATATTCAGTAGTGCCAATGGAACTCATCATCTTCCTGTCAAATCTTGTTTCCTTCAGGTTTCCTACTTTGATGAAAGGTACCCCATCCATCCAGGACCCAAGCTAGAACCCTGGGGGTCATCAAAGACTCCTTTATTAGGCTTCCCCTGCCTAGTTACTCACTCACCAAGCTCTCTGGATTTTACCAGCTAAAAGTCGCCAAATGCAACAACTTTTATCTCTGCCGATATCCTACTTCAGGCCACCATTGTCACACCCAGAATAATTTCAACAGTCTCCTAAAACATTCCCGTCTTCCAAACATTCCCATCCCCCTCCAACCTCTTCACATTACAGGTCAGAGCAATCTTTCTAAATATGATCAATTCACTCATTCACTCCCTTCCTTAAAACCCTCACCCGGCCCCCATCGTTCTCAAGATAAAATCCAAACTCCTCCACAAAGACCCATATGGTCCTCTCTTCCCTGGTCTCTGCTTGTCTCCTGCTGTTCCCCACCTCCCGCCACACATATTCCAACCATGCTGATGGTTAATGCTCAATGGTTAGTTACCTTCTGATTCAACTTCAGATCTCCCTCTTTCCCACTCACCTCCACACGCACCAGGGAGGGAAGCAGAGCAAGGCATTTACTACATGGAGAAACGAGAACGCGCACAAATCAGGATCCATGCGGGAAGCAGGAAGGGCTACACAGGCAAGATTCCTTTCTCCAGTTTTAGCATTTGGGTTAGTCACTCCTCCTCCCTGAAGAAGAAACTGCAATAAGGTTGGAAAGAAAGATGGAAGTTTTCCTCCTCAGAGAAGAGGGAGTAATGGTCCCTCTCTACAGCATGTGTTGTGTTCATTGTGGTTTGCCCAGAGGACTGCGTGGGGGGGGGCCTATGGAAGATACCCCCAAAAGGCTCACTGGATGAACAGAAAGAGCAAATTACTGAAGGATTTACATGAGAAGAAAAGATCTTGACACTCTCCTTCCTGGGGCAAAATGGCGGCCCCTTCTCCAGATGGAGAGGATGCATCAGACTAGCAACCATGCAATCAATGTTTCCGGAGATGCTGTACCCATCTTAGTGAGATGAAGTGGAGGGAACCTGGTCTTCACTGTGCTTTGAGGTCAGCAGCCAGGGCAATGCATGCCCTTTGTTCATTCAGCTCTAGAAACATCACCTTTGGGGAGCTGCGGTAACCCTGGGGAACCAATGTCCACTGCAATTCAGAGAAACCCAACTTCACAGCACCCACTGGTTGGCAGTTCGGTACGACTGGTCACCAGCAGTTCTGCCTCCTTCTCTGCGTTTAAAAGCTGGCAAAATATTAACTATACCCTTAATATGATCATTTGGGGCCTTAAATTACACGGTCATTCTTACCAAATTGTTTCATGTTTCTGTTCATAAATTACTTCTCTGGCTGCAAATGGAAACTGCCACATTGCTAAAGCCATTTCTCTCCAGATGGGAGGGAAAGCTTTATATTTTAGCGGAAAGAAAACTGCCTAATTGCCCAGCAGTAAAAAAAAAAATAAGAAATAATTAAAAAATTAAAAAATAAATCTGTGCTGTGAAGGTTTCCCCCTCCTCCTTTCTCTGGGTCATCTGCATAAGAGAAAGGCCTGACCAGGTCTTCCATACACGCCACTCCACCCCCCAAAATGAAATTGTCTTTATCATACACAGCACAAGGCTTCACATACAGGGTCGACTCCCGTAGACACCCCTCTTTCTCCTCCCCTCCTGCTCTCCTTTCCAACTCCTTTTTCCTTTCTTTCTTCCGTCCATTCAACAATACTTTTGCACCCCTACTATGTGCCAGCCACCCTGCTGGACCTCGTGATTTCACAGACACTATTCCTGACCTCGTGGAGGTTCCATTTTGGGACCAGAGACTCAGCTTCTCAGCAACTTCATCAATGCCTTACGGTTCTCTTTCCTTAAAAGAGAAGAGCAGTTTGGAGACTAGGGGCACCCCCACCCCCTCGCCGAAAACCAGTGTGCAATCAGTTTCCTCCCACAAGTTAAAGCAAACTCTCAAGGGCAGGTTGAGTCCTGAGTCCCAGCTGATGTGTTGGTGACAGGAGAGCAGAGGTGTGGAGAAGGGGAGGGAAGCCAGGTAAATGTCCAGTGTCCCCCAGCCCCATTCTCTGTTTCTGTGACTCTAGCTGAAGTGAGTTGGCCCTTGTTGGTCTTCAGATCCTGGCTGAAGCTGGCAGCTGGACTCCCTGCCTCCCTCAGCATCTTCTCATTCTCAGTCCCTTCTTCCCTCCTCCGACCTGAAGGCCACCTCTTGGCAATGTAGGAAGCTTTCCCTCCCAGGCACCTCTGATAGTGAGAGTGAAGCCTGCTTTTTAAAAAATTTTTAAGATTTTATTACTTTTTATGTAATCTATACCCAATGTGGGGCTCAAACTCACAACCCCGAGATCAAGAATCGCATGCTCTCCCCCAACTGAGCCAGCCAGATGCCCCGGGTGAGACCTGTTTTTAAGGGCATGCTGCTGAAACACTCCCTGGAAGAGAAGCAGAGTGGGGTCACATAGACACACAGAGCTGGAAAGACAGGGAGGAAGCCATCTGGGGAATCACTCATCCAGAGGTAAGGAGAGCCAGTCAGCACCATGTCTGCCGAGGGACAGAACTCAGCTTGCAGTTGTATTTTGTTTATCATGCGAAGTGTTTCTGAAGGTTTTGAATTACTTTTTAGTATTTAAAAATCAAGAAGTTTCCCCTAAGATGTGAATTTCCAGCTTCTTTGGAAAACTCAGAAGATGGGTCGTGGCTGGGCAGAGGTGGTTTTTTGCCCTCTTGCTGACAAACACTACAGTCCCCACCCAGCCCTCTTTCCCTCCCCTGATTGGTTCCGGCCCCAGCTCGCACTTAGCTTGAATGCAGTAATGCAGTTTTCAACTGCAGGGAGTGTCCTGACCCCTTGTGAAGTGGGGACGCTAGTAATAAGTTGCTAATGAGGGTTAGATCATCAATATTTGCAAGTGATTGACTTCAAAAAACTAATCAGAGCAGCACCAAAGTTATCCTTGGAATAACTTTGTGTTCTTATCAGTTATTTATATTCTGATATGCGTTCTGCACCGGGGTGGGGAGGCGGGTGGAGAGGTAAAGCCGGGATGTAGGCTGGGCATGGGTGTGTGGACATCATCTGTCTGTGTTGCAGAAGGAGCAGGGTTGAGACCTATGGGTGTAGACAGCTGGCCCCACTCCTTGGATGGAGAAAAATACCCCACAAATCCAAGAGACAACCTTGGAGGACAGGCAGAGTTGCTTGGTTGGTCCCCCACGGGAGGCCTCCGGAGGCAAGCTAGGAACACATGATTGGAGCCCTGGGGGCTGGATGAAGCGGGTTGCTCCACCTCACACAGGTGCAGGTCTACCCCCAGGTGAGTCCCACCCATGGTCTGCCTGAGATCCTGTCCAGCTCAGGTGAGGTTAAAAAAGACACCAGGTGGGGGACTCAAGAATGCAAAGAAACAACAAGAGATCCAGCTTGGTTGTGATTTGGGGCTTTTCTTCAACAGCCACGTTCAACGGTGTGGTTGCTGGCACGGAGCAGTGAAGAGTGAAACCAAGTGACATGACAAAGGGGGTTGGGGGGCACACATGAGGGCGTCAAAATAATGCCCAGCTGCAGAATTGAAGCTGGATGAAGAGGGAAACAGTAGCATCAGGGAAAGGCGACTGGATCAAGGCATGGGGTGTCCGAGTGAGACCAATGGATTGCTAGAGCTGCATCCTAGATGGAGTGAGCAGAGACAGGAGGTGGTGGTCAGAGACACCTGCACAGAATAGGGATTTGGGAGAGTTGCAATTACTGGTTAATGAGACAGTCTAGGATAAAAGCATGCAAATGAAGGGCCAAAGTAAAGTGGGACTATAGAGCAGGGACCGATGGCCTGATGATGTGAAGTGAAATGGTGGTTTCCGTGAAGGCAGGAGGAAGGGTCTGGAAGCAGGAGCTAGGGGAAAAAAGACAAGTCATCATGCAAGAGGGCCGCAGAGGAAACCGTTCTCAGGGACAGCCAGGTTCCCATTAGAGCAAGAAGGAAAAAGGAAAGGCGGAGAAGTTGCTGAGGTCATAGAGGATTTTGCTGATGATGCCGACCAAGAATTCCGGAAGTCACAGTAGCCAGTTTCCATGAGTTAGGGAAGGAGTAGGAGATACAGTAGGGATGTGGGGTGCCTTTCAGTATTTAATGAACCAGAGCCGAGGTGATCTGGGAATCTGGGGCTTTGTGGGCAGGGGAAATGAACAGAGATAAAGGGAAAAACAAGATTTGTCATGAAGGACTCAAGGCACTTAGCAGTCCCATGGGGCCAAAAGTGTTGAAAGAGAGAAAAGTGGGCGTTTGGGGCTTCCTCTGGATTCTGTCACTGGAGGTGAGGAGGTGTGGGGAAGCTAAGTACTCCTCCAACAGTCTGGAGCATCTGCAGGCTCCTTTCTGATTCCTGTCAATGCTGATGGGTTTCCTGACAAGGTGAGTTCTTAGACATACTTGCATGGGGTTCACTCTTGACCCCTGTCCAGGAAGAGAATGGCCTTGCCTCAGTTTCCTTGCGTGAAAAACGAGGCATAATTAGAACCACCCCCCTAAAGCTGTTGTAAGGATAAATGCAAAAGAGAATGAATATAAAAAGCTTGGCACGTGTTGAAGGTTCTCTTTCTTCCCAACCACAACTCCACCACAAGGATGTGCTATTCATGGAGGGCGGAGTTATGTTTAGAGAGGAAAATGCAGAGCTGAGTAGAGACTGTGCTAATTGCCTACTTTTCCTAGGTATACATTTGGAAAGCCTAACAGCTGGGTCTCTATCAACAGGCTACTGTTCTCCAAATGGAAACTAATCAAAGGGCCCAGGAGGAATTAATCAGTCTCCATAGGACTGGTCTAAGAACCCACACTTTTTAAGTGACATAAATTCTAACTGGTAGCTTACTAAATCTTGTTGATTGATTGGGAAGGCAGTGAGGGGCTGGAGCCCGGCTGATGGTTCTCTATTGATCGCAGCTTTTAGCCAAGTTATTAAGTGGTTGGAGATAGGGGGTTATATGGCAGAGTCCCACATTCTCTCTGCACCCTCCCCTTCTCCAACATTTCAGCTTAAATCACAGCATTTCCCAAAAGGGTATTAGCTCTTGTGGACAAAGGGGCTGACTGCATTAAGCAAGAAAGGCTTTATAGCACACATCAAATTTTCATGTGCTGAGTAGGGTGCCAGGGTTCATCCTCAGAGCAGCTCACCCCTCACCAAGAAACCCGAGAGGAGTCCAGCAGCCCATGCGGCTTGAGCATTTTGGGAAAGAGCAAAGAAGTCACCTTCAGAAAGTCCTCGGTGGTGGTTTGGCCTCCTGGAGCCAGGAAACTAGGATGTGCAAAATGCAGCCCCTTGCTCCAGAGATTCCCTCTTTCTGGGTCAAGTGGAAATAAATTAACCCATGGGATTTTCCCCTGAGCAGAGCCAGCTTCTGTCTGCCTAGCATTGATCAAATCAATCAGCCTATTGAGAAATAAATAGAGGAAGGGACCAGCATTATTGAGTGTGAGCTAATGGCTGGGATTGGCCTGGACGCTTTGCACATACAGTCTGTCAGCTTTGGTCTCTGCATTAGTCTGTAAAAAACTAGTCAACCTCACACTTCTCCTCCTGTTAAAACTCTGTAAGTCTGTTATTTTGCCGCTATCAGGTCATTCTGGTTTCTCTGGACAGAGGAGGACATATCCAGATCTTCTCCCATAGGAGCCATTGGACCAGTAGGTCCAATATCTAGACTAGCAGACGTGTAAATGCATCTTGCCCAGTGGAGGTCCTCTTGGAGACGGAGACCGTGCTGCACAAAATTTCTTCTTTTGCTGCGTCTCTGTATGTTGGGACAATGTGAATGTGACCCCCCCATCCAGGACTGTATATGGTACCCTTCCCAAGGCCCTTCCTCTCTGTCCCAGTTGAAAGACTCTTTGACCTTCAAATGTAGAATGGTCACTTAGAGGTAAATCCTAGCTCCCCCCCTTCTCATGCTGAGTACAACCCTTGGGGACAATTTTGCAGATCCAGAGGACGGGGTGGGAGAGCAGTGATGGCAGGAAACTCCAGACTCTATGACCAGGGAAAGAGCTGGGACCAAATGGAAGGTGGGAGTTGGTGATTCAGTCTTAACTATTCCAACTGTGTCATCTGTCCTTTTGCTTCCTTTCTGTGGGATTCCCATTTATTCATAGCTTCTCAAGGCTCTAGGAGTCAAGGATGTTGGGGACAAAACTTCAGAAGACCAAACTCCAGAACAATTAAGTAACTGGGTCCAAAAGATTGGAAGAGGGGATAGTGTATCCACAAAAGCTTTCAGGACAGATGGCATTGAGCCATGGATGTCCACAGTTGGCCAAATGCCCACCCAACCTCCAACCTTCTTTCACGTCAAGTGGTCTAATATCAGAGGCAACTTTGCAGTTCTTCCAAGAGAATAAGAACTAGAAGAACAGAGATCTCCAGGAAATCTATGGAAAAATCTGGGTCATCCGAATCATAAGAATGGGTATTTTTCCATGGGTCTTAATAAAAGTTTTCATTTTTCATTGCTTTTTTTTTAAAATGTGGCCGCTGAGTCGGGCCTGTGCCAACAGGTTGTTCATTGGTGAAGGAATTCATGAAGAAAAGTTGGGGTTTGAATTCAGATCTACCTGGACCCCAACTTCACACATCTTCTTCTCAGCAATTCCTGAAGGAGCTTGTACACTTAATATATGCACGCAAGTAGAAAGAATTTTTAAGCGATAAGAGAATTTTTCCATTTGTGTAATTCTTTTCCGATTACAAAGCACCTCCACGTAATTCTTATGAACACAAGTGTCTCTTCAAATCGGTATTATTTCCAGATTTCTTAATTCTTTCAAAGTAGCATTTGATAAATGCTTGTTTAATTCATTCAGAAAGTATTTATCAAGGGATCCCAATGTTCCAGGCATTATGCCATGCTTTGTGGACACAAAGGAAATACTCTCTACCTTCAAGTAGATCATAGTCTAAAGGATAAAAACCAATGAACATGTGGGAAAACATCATGATGAATGTTCTGTCCAGTTTGCTATAGAAACACACCAGAGGGAGGCCCATTCAAGTTTGAGGTTAGTCTCAATGAGAATTGATGTATGAATATATGAATGAATGGATCAAAAATGTTTTACCTTTAAGGTAATATCCCACCTCCTTAACCAGAAGGAACAAAGACGGGCTCCTTCATTACCTGAATTCCAGTAATTGCTTCAATTCCATGTAAATCACTGTATATTGAGCATCAGTTATGGGCCAGGCATTACACTAGAATCTATATGTTTGGGGCCATGCTAATGAATTAGATTAAGAATCAGTGAGTTTTCTGGGAATTTTGGATCGTAAACATTTTTGGCTTTGCTCGCCATAGTTTCAACTCTGCAATCGTGCAAAAGCAGCTGTAGACAATGGATCATCAAATGGGTGTGGTTGTGTTCCAATAAAACTTTATTTACAAAAACATCTGGCTCCTGGGCTATAGTTTGCCAACCCCCTGAGTTAGATGCACAAAGTTCCCAACCTAAGCGAGCTGACAACCTCACCCCATCCTACTTCTAAATCAACTTGTTGCTGCCTTTCTACTTGTGCTCCATTCTCTTTCACATTCATGCCCCCTGCTGCTTCATCTGCTTGGAATGATGTCTCTACCATCTACTTCTTTGGCATCCCCCAAAGGATCCCCCCAACCTCAACCCCTACCCACAGCACACTGATAACTATGAATTCAGAAAGACTTTCTTGAACAAAATGAAAAAAAAAAAATCTTGAGCATAACAAAATATTTAACTATAAAAAATATATTTTTCAAAATTCTCCACGTAGTAAAATACCAACAAATGAACTGGCAAAAATATTTCCAAGAGTGGACTTAAGATTACTAACCACAATACATAAAGAGTCCCCATAAATCAATAAGAAAAAGGAAAAAAAAAAAAAACCCCACCCAGAATAAAAATAAGCAGAAAATATGGAAGGGACATTCATGAAGATAAATGTAAATGACAACCAATAAATATCTGAAACATTGCTCATTCTTTAATGAGTAAGTGTATAAAATGAAAATTGAAACAATAATGCAGTATCGTTGTTTGGCCAAAAGTTAAAGAGATAAATAATATTCTATAAAAATTAAAGATGATAAGTAATGTCCTGCATTATACAAAATGGATGGAAATAGGTACTTTCATAAATAGGTAATAGAAGTGTACTTCTGTAAAGATTGTTGGAAGCATAAATGGTAGTACCTAAACAATCATAAATGTGTACTTTATTTTTATTTTTTAGTGTACATACTTTTAGTTCAGAAATTCTTCTTTTAAGAAGCCTCCCTCAACAAATGCTTACATATGTGTACAAATGTGCATGCTTAAGAATCTTTGAAATAATGAAAATTTGAAATCAATCTAAATGTCCAAGTTAAATTTTAATGCATAGAGTATACAAAAATAGGCAGCAATTAAGAAAAATAAGCTTAATCTATGTCAAGTATTGTAATGCAAAAATATTTAAGGTATATTGATAACTGAAAAAAGAAAATCATAGGGCAATAAATATTGTATGATTCTACTTTTTTAAAAAGGATATTTTTTATAAAAAGATGTATCTGTATATGTGTGCCATATATATTTAATGGAAGATCCACAAGACTTTGCAAATTACAAAAGGTGCCCTTTCTTCAAGATAGTTTACTTCCAGCTGTCAGAAAATTCTAATAACATTCTGATTTTGTTAGCACAAGACATTTCTAACCACCTGCTAACTAACTGCCATGATAACTACACAAATCTACGATATCTACATTGTGTCACACTGTGCAGTTGATTGCCTGCAAAACCACACATGTCAATGCTTAGAAAAAAGTCTGGAAGCAACCCACAGAACCATCAGCATCCCGTATCTCTGAAGGAAAAAGAGGTGGAGTGAAGTTAAGGGACGGCATTCACAGGTTACCTTCTCTCTGTATTTTTATTGTTTGAATCTTTTATGATGTGTTGCTTGGATAAAACAAAAGGCAATTTAAAAGAATCAGTAAAAATTATTAACAAAGACTCTAGTTAAATATTTATAAAATTGTCTTCTTTCTTATAAATCAGAAATAAATATTTAGAAAATGGAATGGAAATCCACCCTATATATGACGGTAACAACAGTTATAAAATTGGAAATAAACATAACAGGAACTTTGATCAGACCCCTACCCTACTATGCAGTTACTTGGTTAGTAGGTGTTTACTCAAGGAAAGTGTAAACATGTGTCCTCAAAAAAACTTGCATCAGTACGTTTATAGCAACTTTATTCACAAAATGAAAGAACCCAAATATCCATCCGCAGGAGAATGTACAAAAAATATTGTGGAATAGTCATAATGTGACATCATAAGAAATATATATTTGGTCTTTAGCCCACCTTCCTAACGCAGAGTTCCTAAAACCCTTGTAGCTTCCTGAGTGGTAGGGGTGCTCAGACCATCTTTTGTTCTAATATTTGGGGTTTGACCCGGATTCCCTACAGAGAGCTCCTAAATCCCTTGGAATTTTCTGGGTGATAGGACCACCAGGAAATGAGGCGACAGTTGGTGAGCTTCTGAATAGTTTCAGGATGGGAGCTGGTCACCAGAAAGACCAAGCCATGATTAGAAGCCATGATAGAAACTTTCAGCCCACCCTCCCCATTCTCTGGGGGAGAGGGGTGCGGCTGGGGATTGAGTTAATAATTTATTGTGTCTACCTGATGGAAGCCTCCACAAAAATCTCTGAACTACAGCGTTCTGAGAGCTTCTGGGTTTTGAACATCCACATGACAAAAGGGTGGTGCACCCCAACTCCAAGGGGACAGAACCTCAAGGCTTCCAGAACTCTCCCCATGTACCTATTCATCTCACTGTTCATCTGAATCTTTTATAACAATTTAAAATAATAAACCAGTGAACGTAAGTACGCGTTTCCCTGAGTTCTGTGAGCCACTCTAGCAAATTACCAGACCCAAGCAGGGGGTCATGGGAACCCCTGATTTTATAGCTGGTTGATCAAAAGTATCGGTGACAACCAGGACTTGTGACTGGTGTCTGAACAGGGCAGGGGGAAGGGGGGTGTCCCTGTGGGACTGAGCTCTGTGGTTTGTACTAACACTGGGTGCTTGGCGTCAGAATTGCTTAATGTAGGGGGAGAGCCCACACATTTGGTGAAAGAAGCAGTTCGTGGGTAGAGAAAGAGTTCTCTGTTTAAGTAGTATTCCACGATAAAAATATTGTAGAATAGCACTTCGCAATAAAGAGAACAAACCACTCACATACACAATGACATGAGTGAGCAGAAGAAGCCAGGCACAAAGGAATGCACGAGGCAGGATTACAAAGGACGATTGCTTTTATGCAGAGCTCTCTAACCGGCCACACAGATCTCTGCTGATAGAAATCAGAGCGGTGATTGCTTTCGAGGCATGGAGATTGAATGGAATGAGGCACAAAGAACTGGCTGGCAAGAAGGAAATGTTCTGTCTTGCTGGGGTGTTGGTTACATGAGTAGATACATTTGTTAAAATCTATCAAAGTGTAAGGTTAAGATCTGTGCATTCACTGTAAATTTCATCTCAGTCATTAAATTTCATCTCCGTCAAACATAAAATAAAAAAAGAATTGTGAAGATCTACGTGATGGGGAAATATTTGACATTTCCTTGAAGAAATGTCAAGATTTCTAGTTAGTTACAGTAGCTGGAGAGGCAGAGACACTGGAGAATTTCCCTGCCTGTCTGCCTAGTTTGTTTCAGTTCTGTGTAAGGGGAAGGCTCTTGGAGCTCTGTAATAATCGCTTTCCTGGTAACCATCCTGCACTGATTAGCAGGAACTGTTAGAGGCTTATGCAAATCTGGTTCACGGGGCATCAACCAATTCCTGAGACACATCCACACCACTACTGCCTAATGATGGCAGATGGCATTCGGCTGATCAAAGTGGAAGGCGTCAAGACAGAAACTGCCACATTGTATATAATCTGTCCAGGAATTTGTAAAGTAAATAAATGAGCAACAACAACATCAATAGAACAAAATTTAAGTAGACATGCCTTGTTTTTTACAGTAATTCCCTGGCAGCAGGGAAGTGAGACGAGAAAGAAGATGATTTAAAAGCCAGTGCAAATGCACCTCCATATCTACATAGCACAGCCCACGCCTCGCCCCGAGGACCCTGGGCGGGGAAGGGCAGGGGCTCCTTCCTATTCTCCCATGGCTCCGGAGCGGCTCAGGAAGACTGAACCAAATGCCCGCTGCTTGGGCTCTGCTCCGCATCCTGGCCTCATCCCGGTGCCGTGCTCAAAGGCTGGAATTGGGATAATGATACCATGACCCTGTCCGTAAGCCAAGCTCAGATGGAAATTAATCTTACTTTAAAAAACAAACAAACAAAAAGAACATTTTGAGAAAAGTATAAACGTGCACTTTGTCCCTAGGAAACCTACTGACCTGGTGAGCTTGCTCAGTGAATCGGCCGGAGCAGAGCATCTGAAGACAGAAGACAGTAGGGGATCTCTTCCCTCTGAGGCCCCAGTCTCCTGTGTCACCTTCACATCCTACAGGAGTCTCCACGACATTCCAAGATGAAGCCTTCATTCCTTATTCCTGAACTATCTTCCAATGTTATATAGGTAACTGCTGCTTATAAATCACAGTCTCGGAGATGAATGGATAAAGAAGAGGTGGTATATATACACAATGGAATATTATGCAGCCATCAAAAGGAATGAGGTCTTGCCACTTGCAAGGACGTGAATGGAACTGGAGGGTGTTATGCTGAGCGAAATAAGTCAATCAGAGAAAGACATGTATCATATGACCTCACTGATATGAGGAATTCTTAATCTCAGGAAACAAACTGAGGGTTGCTAGAGTGGGGGGGGGCTGGGAGGGATGGGGTGGCTGGGTGATAGACATTGGGGAGGCTATGTGCTATGGTGAGCGCTGTGCATTGTGCAAGACTGTTGAATCACAGATCTGTACTTCTGAAACAAACAAATATATGTTAAGAAAAAAAAAAGAAGAAGCTAGCAGGAGGGAAGAATGAAGGGGGGAAATCAGAGGGGGAGACGAACCATGAGAGACGATGGACTTTGAAAAACAAACTGAGGGTTCTAGAGGGGAGGGGGGTGGGGGGATGGGTTAGCCTGGTGATGGGTATTAAGGAGGGCACGTTCTGCGTGGAGCACTGGGTGTTATGCACAAACAATGAATCATGGAACACTACATCACAAACTAATGATGTAATGTATGGTGATTAACATAACAATAAAAAATTTAAAGGGAAAAAAATAAAAAATAAAACACGGTCCCGGCTCTGAAGGCTGACTAAAGTACATATATTCGAGGAATTTCTAAGAACCAAGGCAGCTTGAGCATAAACATCTAACTGTATAGCTCCTCTCCTCCCCACCGCATTTCTGACCTCCCAAATCACAACTACAATTAACAAGGAGATGTTAAAGTACATGGAAATCACCTGTGGAAGTTGAGAAAGAATGTCACCCACATGCCCTTCACTCCGTAAGTTCCAGGCACTATACTAGGTGCTGTGCCATGTATTATAAATGTTAGATATTTCTGCTAGATATAGAGAATGATGCATGAGCTTGATGGATATGCCTTTGAAATGAAAACAGTCTTCCTGAGACCCTCTAATGAACAGCTAGTCTGACACCCTTTCATCCACCATGACCTCCCCAGGAAGCACTGTGAGCACACATGCCTACGTGGTCTCTACTAATGTTTTTCCTGTCTCGTTTTAAAAAATAAATGAAAATAATTGAAAGGTGGGACTCAATCGGATATTTCTACACCCACATTCACAGCAGTGGTATTCACGTAGTCAAACATGGAAGTAACCCAGGCGCCCATTGATGGAGGAATGGATAAACAAAATGTGGTTGGAGACACACAATGGACTATTTTTCAGCCTTGACAAGGTAGTACATTCCAACACCTGCTACAACATGGGTCAACCAGGAAGACATTGTGCTAAGGGAAATAAGCCAGACATGCAGGACAGACATTGTCTGATTCCACTTACAGGAAGCACTCAGAAGAGCCAGATTCGTAGACCAAGAAAACAGAATAACGGTCACCATGGTCTGGGTGAAGAGGGAAATGGGGAGTTATGGTTTAAGAGTTATGGAATTTTAGTTTGGGATGATGGGAAAGTCCTGGAGACAGACAGTGGTGATGGTTGCCTGACCCTATGAAGATATTAAGTTCTACTGAATTGTATACTGAAAAAAAAATAGTTAAAATGGTGTATTTTATATTCTGTATATTTTACCACAATAAAAAATGCCCAGCAGATGATAACCAGACACTTGAGAAAGGCCTCTAACAGAAAAAGAGCAAAACAAGTCAATATAAATAAGGGGCCTGGATTATACAGAGATGACTCAAGGAGCAGAAGAAAAATGTATAAATAGAATGTTCAGTGGAGTGAAAGAAGATATTGCCCCTACAGAACACAAATTACAAAAAGAACAGCATACTATACAAATGATCATTTCAAAAAGAAAGAACATTTGGAAATTAAAACATCTGATAACAAAAATTCAGTAATAGAATATAAAGATGAGGAAACATTCCAGAAATGGACCAAAAGATCAAGAGGTAGAAAATAGCAGAAGAACAAAAGAGTATTTTTTTCAGAAATTACAATATCAGAATAATTGGACTTCCAAACGACAGAGAAAATAAAGAAAAGGAAATCATCAAAGGAAATAATAGGAAAACATTTTTTCAGAACTGAAAGGCGTAAGTGTCTAGATTGAAGGGGCCCATAAAGTACCCTGCAAGATGAATAATAAAAAGCCAAATAAGGCACATCATTTTGAATTTTCAGAACCCTAGGGATAAAGAAAGGGTTCTAAAAATATCCAGAGAGGAAAAAACAATAGGTCATACGCTAAGGATAAGAAATCAGAAACACAAGCCATTTATAAACAACAGTAGATACTGGAATATAATAGAGCGAAACCTTCAGCATTCTAGGGGAAAACTCATTGCCAACCTGGAACTTTATACCTATATAAACTATAAGTTGAGTGTGAGAAAAAATACAGATGTTTTAGGGTATATATAAGGACTCAGAACTTTTTCTTGCTGTTCAATTTCTCTTAGGAACCTACCCAGAATAGAAGGTAAACAGTAAATGTGAAAGGAAGAATTTCCAAGACAGCAGCTTTGCTTTATAGTCTAATGCAGACTTAAATTCTGCAAATGGGCTTTGATGTCCTTATTTCTCTTGACATCTAAGCAGCAAACACTTGCGTTGTCTCATCTTGCCTTCCCAACGAACCCTACAAAGTAGATATGATTTTTAACTTTGCACGGTTAAAGGTTAGATAGGCTATATGTCAGGGGAAGGAACAAGTTCTGGGAAGGTAAGAACCTATTTTTGATATATTGAACTTGACGACAGTTGGATATATGGATCTGAAGCTTAGGACAGAAAGTCTGGGCTGGAGATACAGATTCTAAGGGGAAAATGAAATTATGGGAAGGGATGAAATCACCTATGGAAGTCAACATATTTTAAAAAGCAAAGAGTTGACATAAGAGAACAGACCAAAACAATTAGAATAGAAACACTAGGGGAGCCTGGGTGGCTTAGGCAGTTAAGTGTCTGACTCTTGATTGCAGCTCAGGTCATGATCTCAGGGTCCTGAGTTCGAGCCCTGCCTCAGGCTCTGTGCTTGAGATTCTCTCTACCTCTGCCCCTCCCCCTGCTCATCCGCATGCTCTCTCTCTAAATAAATAAATAAAATCTAAAAAAAAAAATAGAAACAGTAATCAAAGCTGTGTCGCAAGAAAGAATCCATGTCTTGTAGAAATACCAAAAGCTACCAATGAAAAGGTTTTTCCCATGTAGCTGGAAAAATTAATGAAAAGAGACCAAGGTCAAGAGCTGTCTTAGTTAAGTTTGTTATATTAGAGAGAGAGAAACAAATTACCAGATAGAAAATGCTGGTTACTATTAAGGGAACCAAACTCCTTGCTAGTCTCATGCTTCCATGAAGAGAAACTTCCACGAGAACAACACTCCTACCTTTTCTCTCCACCTCTACTAATTTCTCCCCATAAAAAGAGCAGTGATTTATCTGGTATTTGTATTTGAGAGAAGGAAACGAGCATGCCTGGCCCAGGCCCCTACTCCTGTCCCTCTTGCCAAATCCATCAGCCATAAAAAGCAAACATCTTATCTCCTAACCTCCTAGGTGTTGGGGATCCAGCCCTCAAGGTGGAGACACACAGTTGTAACCTGACTCTGTCCATGGTTCTGCCAAAATTGAAAGGTAGAAATTAACAAGCCCCTTTGGCGGCAGAGCTAAAACCCACCTTCTCCAATCAGCCTCAAAACAATACAACTGACATTTTGATCTTGCTTTTCCTATCTTTCCGTTCTCAAGATAATCCCAAAGTTTTTAGCCTACGTGAGCCATAACTTGAGGGGAAGAGGGCATAAATTAAAATACCAGTGGTGACCCACAAAAGACCACCCATCACATTAAATTCAAGAAGACAATGGTAAAGCCCACAAACTGCTAGTTTTTAGGTAAAATATAGCCCAGGTATAGGTATTGTTGGGTGACTTTATTTGGCATATACAGTGCTTTGTACGGCAGCATAATTACGCAGGTATAATATTCGCTTACAACGCATCTCCCTCCAGAGCTGCCTCACGCTCTGCATAACTTCTGTAGAATTTGAGTCTGCTACTCCTGCAAGAAAGCAGTGATTACTGAAGTTAAATAGAATGCTGTAGATCTATCTATAAGTACCAATATGGCTAGACCTCCAAGCCCACCGTAGACTGAAAAAGCAAGGTGCAGGGATGCACCTTGGGTTGTTCAGTCGGTTAAGCGTCTGCCTTCAGCTCAGGTCATGATCCCCACATCAGGCTCCCTGAGCCTACTTTTTCCTCTCCCACCTGCTCTTGCTATCTCTCTCTCTTAAATAAACAAAATCTAAAAACAAAACAAAACAAAACAGGGTGCAGAATAATACATACCTAGGATATTATTTATACATATTTAAATACAACATATTTTCTGATTCCCAGTCCCTCAGATGAAAGTATCTTTTTTTCCTCTCTCGAGCACTTTGTAGGATTTTTTTCTGTACACTCATGTTCTGAATTTCCTGATAATATGTCTTATGAACATGAGAGACAAAGATCCTGACCTCACTGAGCTTACATTCCAATGGGAAGTAAACAACAAATAAATGAATACATATGTAACATGGACAGGAACTTATGACTTAGAAAGAATAAATCATAGCAAGGGAGCCCCCCTTTTCCCAAGGCTGTGGCTAAGCTTCTGGTGATTTGCACAGGGCAGAACCACCATATTTGGGGCAGGGGAGAGGTGCGTTGCTGGGTGGCATTGTGACAAACTTGCAAACTGCCTTTCCACATGGCCATACTGATTTATAATCCCACCCACAGTAGGATGATCTCTCCCCCCGCCAACCCCACTTCATTGGTGAAAAATATTATATCAATTTTCATTTCCTTGATTAATTTGTGATTTGCCTCTTGGTGTTGGTTTTCTATTAGGTTGTCCAGCTGATTCATAGTTCTCCTTGACACACCCAGTTTCTGGCTCCAAGTTTCTTAGTGTCCCCACAGTGCTCTGACTGCAGAGTCCTTCCTGGAAGGAGTGCATGATTCAATCACCCAGTTTGTATTTAATTCCTGCTCTGGGCCGGATCGGGTGATTCACCACCAGTATCTTATGTAGACCCCACCACATGCTGAAAGGTAAGTAGAAAGTATCTTCATTGTGCAGATAATCAAAAAGACTAAAAAAAAAAAAAAAAAAGATAAATTACTTATTTCAAGTTCCCATAGCACATAATCCCAGAGGCGGGGACTCAAACCCATGTCTGTGGGTTTCTGAAGCCTGTGCTCATCTCCCTTAAATATTCCTGTTGTCAGATTTTAGGAGCAAAAGCTACCCTGCTATAGGGTTGGCTATTTCAAAGTTCAACCAAAAATTCAGGTCGGCACTTACCATAGTTCCCATAAATAAAGCTCCATAGTCACCTGCAGACCTGTTTAGCCCATCTTCCACGTCAATCCAGTTCAAAAGCTGTTTCATCCCCAAACTGCAAGATCTTCCTTCCCACTCAGGTTCTAGGTCCTCCCTCTCAATTCTGGGTCTTATTTTTTTTTAAAGATTTAAAAATTTTATTTGAGAGAGAGATAGCAAGAGTGGGATTAGGTGCAGAGGGAGAGAGAGAAGCAGACTCCCTGGGACTCGATCCCAGGACCCTGAGATCACGACCTGAGCTGAAGGCAGATGCTTAACCAACTGAGCCACCCATGTCCCCTCAGTTCTGGGTCTTAAATTGCTGTCAGTACTGTCCGACAGTGGCCAGAATGCTCCCATAAAATATTCTTCAATTGTTGCTTCTTTTAAATGCTGTAAAAGCAGGAAAAATGTCTAAGAGGGATTTTTCTACATCATTTTCTTCTGCACATCATCTTCTGAACAAACACGTAGATAAACGTCAACATGTCTCCTGCCAAATTACACGTCCGTTACTCAAGTCCTAGGCACATGGTGATTTTTGTTACATCAGGTAAAATTTAAGTTCGTGGAATCCTAAAACATTGAAGTTGGAAGGAATCACAGCATTCACCCCACCCAAAGGTGACCAGTAGCATCCATAGCTGGAAGCGGCCACCGGGCACAAGGTGTCAGGGAAGCTGGAGTCCCGTGTGGGCTCTGCAGGAAGGAGCATGGTGATCCATTAGCAATGTCTGCCCTGGACCACTGCGGGAACTCCAGGCCTCTCTGGGGGATGCTTGGAAAGGCTGACCCAAAAGGAACATGGAAACATCACTGGGATGAACCAACAAATGTCATTTGTCCCACTCCCAGTGGGCCACACTCTGAAATGAAAAATTTAAAAACCTGTCTCTGCTGGGGGCTTCTTACAACTTTCTCATGAGGTCCCAGTGAGCGAAAATTCTCCACCAAAGTATCTCGTGATAGAGTGCCTTCTTCTCAGAAGAGGAAATTTATTTTATTATAGATGTTGTTAAGTGGACTAAAGAAGCCTGAAGAGAAGACAAGAACACGCAAAAAAAGGGAATGTTTTAGAGAATGTTTCAGGGGTTCTGCTTTGCCTTGTTGAAGTAAATTAGCAAACAATTTTTGTTAGTGTTAATAATAATAATAATAATAATAAAAACAGTTGCTTTTGACTTCTCCCTCCTCCCCAGCCAATAAATATTGGGAAAAAAAATGTGTAAAGAATATTGGTTTGGGTGAGGGCCAATTAGGCCTGGGATGTCCATACATCACCACCTGGCTTGGCTGCCTGACGTGCAAAAAGAAATATGCATATCATACATTTGTGACCTCTAATCTTGCCTAAAGCATTCATTTTATGGGGGAGGAAACTGGAGCCCGGAGAGATCGAGCTATTTCTCTATAAACATACTAGTGTCAAGATGCCCACAGCCTAACAGGAAGCTATGCAAACCAACCACAGAGGACTCGGCTTTCTTGAGGAATGCATGGGCAGGTTTTTCAAACCCCCAAACTCACACAGACACTTGCTATTAATTAGACCTGTTCACTACCCCGACCAGCACTGACAGTCCCCTTCCTTTCTGAAGGTTTTTTTTTTTTAAAAATAAACATATATTTTTAAAGATATATTTATTTGAGAGAGAGAATGAGTCGGGGTAGAGGCAAATAGAGAAACAGACTCCCCGCTGAGCAGGGAGCTGGACGTGGGGCTCAATCCCAGGACCCTGGGATCATGACCTGAGCCAAAGGCAGATGCCTAACCAACTGAGCCACCCAGGTGCCCCAAGAAGCATATTTTTAACACTTCATGGTAGTTATAGAGGGGACCAAACATAACCAGAGCTCTTTCCTACCTTATAGCGTCCGCACTTACTATTCCCTCTGGCAGGAATGTCCCCCCCCCCCCCCCCCCCCCCGCTTCTGGTGTGCTGACTCCTTTTTATTACACATCTCCCTTCTTTTTTAAAATTGTGGTAAAATATACATAACTTGCAATTTGCCATTTTTACCTTTTTTTTAGCATACCATTCAGTGACCTTCAGTGCATTCACAATGTCGTGCAAACCCTCCACGAGATCTCTTTCCAAAACTTTTTTGTCACCCCAAAGGGAAACTCTACCCATTAAGCAACGACTCTCCATTGCCGCCTCTTACAGCACCCCTCCCCTGTAACCTCTGATCCACTTTCTTCCTCCACGAATGTGCCCATTCTAGAGACTTTGTGGAAATGGTGTCATACAATATTTACCCTCTTGTGTTGGCTTATTTCATGTGGCATAACATTTTCAAGATTCACTCACGTTGTAATGTGTGTCCAAATTCCGTTCCTTTTTTATGGCAGAATAATAGTCCACTTCATGAATACACTACACTTTGTTTTTCCAGTCGTCTGTGGATGGACACATGGGTTGTTTCCATCTTGTGCCTACCGTGAGTAGGGCTGTGGTGGTTCTAATGTTGACCTCTCTCTTCCTTTCACGTCACCTGCTTTATTTATTTTTTTATCGAACATATCACCACATAAAATTAATTTTTTTCACTTATTTATATCCTATCTGCCCCCCTCTCCCCCCCAAATCACAATCCACAGTGGAGAACCCTTGCCTTCACCACTTTTTCTCCAACCTGGCATCCCAACACAGGGGCAGGCATATAGTAGATCCTTGAAATATCTATTTGTAGAATGTGTGGAGAAAGCCACAGTGAAATGCGGAGGCTGGGCGGGTGACCACGCTTGTTAATTTGCTCACTAAGCCCTGCCCTCCCTCCCCTCATAGGTTGAGTCGTGCCCGTTCATACCTTAACCAGATAACAAATTCCTACTTGCTATGGGTCTTTGGGATATGATGCATAAAGTAGAAAGCATTCATGCTAAATCCTCAATGCCAAATATCCACAACATTATAGGATTGAAACTTGCTATCATGGTGATGGGGGCAAAAAAAAAAAATCAAGGTCAAAGAAATGCCAGTGGGTACAAAGAAGGGGGAAGAGAAGAGGAAAGAATGTTGAGTAGCTTTGTGCCTTGAAGAAAGGGCTGTGAATGTCTTTCTTACCCAAGGTGGAGTCTTATTTACCATAATTGGCCAGTGAGGTGTGTGAGGATGTAATCTAACCTGGGGCCTCTGGCACCACCTTCTGCCCTGCAGCTCCCCAGACTGTCACCTGACCTGACAGGTCTCTTCTCATCCCCAAGTTTGGGGCCCACGGGACTCTCCTTGATCTCCTCCTGGGAGGCTGTGAAGAATTTCAGTCAGGGCACGTTGATCTCATTATGCTTACTACATGGCTATTTCCTGGGGCAGGGAGATAATCCAATTCACCTCCTTCCCAGCAGACGGGCATAAAAACATAATGTATAACATATTATGTCAGACGCAGGCTCTCTCCAGCTCAGCATTCTGTCCCTGACACCAAGAGCAGGGAATAGTTTGTGAGCACATCTAGTAAGTGTTGCATGGAACACAATGCCAAATCCTGCTCAATGTCTCTCCACAAAGTCTCATTGCATCCCAGCTTCCTGCTCTTCCCTTCTCTCTGGACCACATGCACATTGGCAGATGTCCCTCGTCCCCTAACCAGGCTAGATTTACTCACCCATCCCTACAAATGTTCCCTATGTTGGGTACTAGAGATGAAAAGATGCATGAGCCACACCCCTTGGCCTCAAGCGGTTTACCATTATGTAAGGGAGGCAGAAAATACATCAACAACCATTAAACTCTTGGGTAAATGCTCAATTAGAGTTTACTATAAAGCTCTATGAGAATACGAATGAGTGCAGCATGCCAGGGAGACCTGATATTTCATCTGGGCCTTGAAGGTGAGTGAGAAGGTCACAAGACAGATAGAAGAATAGACCGGAGTCCAGGAACGAGCAAGTATCAAGGCACAGAGGGATAAAAATACGTTCAGTGAACAGTGTGCATCTCTGTGGTGAAATTGAAATGCAGGGTGTGGCTGGAAATGGGGCTGAAAAGCAATTACAACCAAGTTGTGATGGGTCTTCAAATGCAGGCCAAGGAGTTTAGACTTTATCTTGTTGCCAACCGAGACCTAGCAGAGTGAGACTGTTGACAAATGTTATTAGCCAGTTAGATGAAGGTATGACAAGGGGAGATATATCAATGTAGTTTGGCCAATTTAATGAGTACAGGAGGATGTTGGCCACATTGATGGAGAAGGACCAGAGAAGACAAAAAAAAAAAGAGAGGGGGAGATGTGAGTGAATGATATTACCACTGAATAATGTATACAGAGGAATCAGATGGATAAGGGCAGAGGTATGGGTATGCCAACAGAGCTAGGAGAGTGGTGGTCAACCTTCGTCTAGGATGAGAAATGAATGTGGGGAATTAAAAGCTCCCCCAAAAGATTTCACTGGTCAGCAAAAGGAAGGACCACTTGACAGGAGCAAGCAGGTACTCCTTAGGCAGTGAAGACCTAGAGGGCAGGTCTTGAAAGGGAAGCAAAGTAGAAAAAAGAGGAAAAAGGATGGAGGAGAGAGAGAATATAGATATACTGGGAAGAAAAGCCTGGAGGGAGAGAGAAAGAGATGAAGGAAGGAGTTAAATTTTACCTAGAGAAGAAAACAGGAAACAAGAGAGCCAGGAGTCACTGACAAGAAGGTTAACTTGCACAATGAGTAACATCTTCTTCGGATAGAATCAGGGAAGAAGTAAATATAGGTGAACATCTAGCTAGCTTTAGAAGAACAAGGGGTACACGTGAGATCAGTCACCTCTGATGGTCTCTGTTTTCTCTGTAGAGCTTCTGCTGGCCACGGGCTGGGAATTAGGAGGGTGATGGTGGGTTGGATGGGGCGAGTCAGGGTCAGGGGTAGCTGCTGAAGGGAAAGTGGGAAAAAGTCAACTAGAGCTCATTAAAAGGTGGCTGAGCAGCACTGGCAGCCCAGCAGAGGTCGGGAAACTCATAAACGTGTAATGGAGCCAATTCAGCATGGTTCTGTGATTTTTCTCTAGCGCTGTCCAGCAGCCTCGGAACAGGGAGAGAGGAAACAAGCAGTGGCACCCACACAGCTCTGGGAATGGAAGGGAGGCATAACCATGGAAGGACAACAAGGAGATGAGGGAGATGAGGGCTTGGGTGAGAGTGCCCTGACAGAGATGGGTGATTAATCTAGCCTTGGGAGGGGAGAAGGGCAACGTCAAGAGAGGTCTGACAGTCTGCAGAATCAGGTGTCAAATATAGAGAGCCTGGATTTAAGCGTAAGGCTTTGTATTTGTCAAGATGCTCCAGAGAAAAAGAACCAATTCTTTGTAAATCTCACTATAAGGAATCGACTCATGTGATGGCAACTGTGGAGGGTGGGGAGTCCCCCGATCCGCCATCTTCAAGCTGGAGAGTTAGGAAAGCCGGTAGTTCGGGTCCAAGTCTGAAAGCCTGAGACCCAGGAGAGCTGACGTTGTAAACCCCAGTCCAAGGGCAGGAGAAGACCAGTGTCTCAGCTTAAGTAGACAGGCAGAGAAAGAAAAAAATGAGTCTTCCTCTGCCTTTTTGTTCTATCCAGACCCTCAGTGGATTAGATGATGCCCACCCACATTGGGAGAGCCATCTGCTTTCCTGAGTCCACCAATTCAAATGCTAATCTTTTCTGGAAACACCCTCACAGACAGAAATGATGTTTAACCAGATATCTGGGCATCCCATGGCCCAGTCAAGTTGGCACATAAAATTATCCATTACAAGCCTGGTAATAGTAGCCCTTACCACAATCCCTGGCATGTATGCCCCGGGCATTATGCTAAGAGCTTTACACGTAAGGTTTCATTCAGTCCTCTCTCGTTTTACTGGAAAGTAACTGCAGTTACTTTTAAATTAATTTAAATTTAAATTTAAATTAAATCACTCTGGACTTCTCTGACTGTAAGGCTCATGCCCCTAAACGTCTGGCTCTGTGGGGTTGTAGGGCTCGATTTCTGAGCATATGGTTTTGTAGGTTGAGCTATCCCAAGTGAGGAACAAGGTATAGGAGGAAACAGTGGGTGAGGATTGCCAAAGTAAATGGAAGTAGAGTAACTGGCACTGAGGAAGTCAGAGCATTCTGTGACTGGAGCATTGGATAGTCTCAGAACAAGGATGCTGAAGTTTGGGGGGAGAGAAGGAGTCAGGGACCTCAAAGATCACAAAGAAAGTTTAACTTTCCAGAAGGGTTTATGTGAAGAAGAACCAGCCCTAAGCCAACACTGGGGCAGAAATTGTAATAGCCAGGCAAACTCCAAAATTTGGCAAGAGGTGGCACTTTGTAGTGTTTCCAATTGGGTCAGGGGTCCCCAAGAACACCCCAGGTTCAGTGATTCACCAAAAGGACTCAAAACTCAGTGAAGCTGTCATACAAATGGTTATGGTTTATGACAGTGAAAGAATACAGATTCAAATTTGCAAAGGAATATGGTGTATAGGGAAGAGTCAAGGGAGACCAGGTGTGAGCATCCAGCTGCCCTCTCTCCATAGAGGAGCACAGACAAGACAAAATTCTCCCAGTAATGATGCATAACAACACATAGGAAGTGTTGGGAAACAGGGAAGCTTACCTGAACCCTTGTGTCCCGGGTTTTCATTGGAGGTCAGACACGTGGGCATGGAGCCTCCATATGACTGACCTTAGCTACTCACACTTAGGCCCTTCCAGAGTTGAAGCGGATATAGCATGGCCCAGGGCTCCAGGTGAACAAAAGCAGGCATTCACCATAAATTACACTGTGGCCATAAACTATTTGAGGTGGCCCAAGGCCTGAGATATACAAAGACTCTCTTATCAAACAGAAAACTCTGAGGGCTTAGAAGTTCTCCCTGATCAGAGGGTCAGTCCTTTCTTTCAAATGTGTAGGGTTTGAGTGTCCCAAGACCTCTGAGCTAACCCATGCCAGAGACCTGAATAAACAGATTTGTAATGCCTAAGAGCCATTCTGATGCGAAACACCAGAGAGACTTCCAAGGACCAAGGATGTCCTAGTCACTTGAAGGTGACTTTTCATTCAAACTTTTAAATTTTTCAAACTTTTCATTCAAAGCTAGAATGTCATCCTTTGAGTTTGGGGCTCATGATGAGCTCAGTCTCTGAGGCTAATGGAAGGATTTAGATACTGTGGAGAGTCTATGCTATCTCTGCTCAAGGCAGCTCAACTCTCCCAGTTAACATTAGAAGAAGCAAGCCAACAAATAAACAGACAACTTTAATGCCCAACCTTGGAAAGAGAGATCAGAAGTCCCTGATACCCATTAGGCCTTTATAAACACAGCACAATAAGGACCAGGAGATTTCCTCTTTATGCCATATGTTGGAATCGTGTTCCTGGGAGCTCCATGGCTTGAATCTTCCAGATCCAAACAACCAGGAAGCTACTAGTGTGCTTTGGTCTAACTTTGCAGTGAGTTCACTGGACAGAACTTAGGTTACCATCCTTTTGCACTTAGAGGACACGGTAAGCAACAGCCATCACTTTCTCCTGGGTGCACAGGCTTGTAAAGAGTATATATATGGAGAGAGAGAGAGAGAGGGAGAGAGAGAGGGAGGGAGAGGGGAAGGGAGGGGAGGGGAGGGAGATTAAAGTGGATGTTTTTGTTAGCATAGCATTTCCATCACTCACTTGCATTCTGATACACCTTCTCAGTAGGGAGGAAAGTAAACAGGCCCTAGTTTCTAGACTAGTACCACCTAGTACTCTAAACTATGGGCAGCATGGACTATATTTATGGACATATGTCATGGTCACATGGACTATGGACTCTACTCCCCCTCTTTCTACTACAGCCCACTCTGAGACCCAACAGTGCTGCCTGTTTATTACTCAAAATGAGTAACATTTTGGGGGGAAGAATATTCTATCCCTGAGAATTTTGCCTGGATACTCCTTTATTCCCACCTTCCATCAGCCAACAGTGAGACTGTTCTGTTCCAACTGCCCTTGGGGAAGGTTGTTTCTTGTTACAGCAATAAAATAAATAAATAAATAAATAAATAAAGTCATGCTCAGCTTTTGTATTTCAAAATGAATGTTTGAACCTGTGGCCAAGGGGTAGTTTGAGAGAAAGGGGTACTGGAGTTCCCAAAGCAGAACCCATAAAGACCCCAAGCAGAAAGTTTATTTCCAAAAAAAGTAGGCAAAAAGAACCCATGATCAGTTAGAGCTGGTTTTAATGAACACTTATATTAGATTAAAATCTCCTAAAATGGAAAAAGGGTGAAGTGATGAGTGGTCCTATGAGTGGTCTGCTCTGTGTCCTGTTCCTTTGGGGTCAGGTCTGTAGGGCTGGGGGAGAATCATAAGGCCAAGAGCCTTCCTTCTCTCATTCCAAGAAGGAATCATAGTTCACCTGCTAAGCAGGGCCTAGGAAAGTGAATAAGGCCTTAGGGTTCTCCCATGGAGAACCCACCATGGAGCCAGAGTGATAGAGAAACTGAGTCAAGGGTCTTACCACGTGGTGAGGTAAGAGGTCAAATGCTTTCCATTCAATATTTGGTGTCTCCAGGTCCTCTTGTGGAGATAAGAGTGGGCTTTATGAACCAACCACCAGGGAAAAGATGAGGGATCAGACAACCCAAAGGAGGCCAGCAAAGGAGGGCAGAGACAACTGAGCAGTAGTGGTAGAAGCTAAGAGAAGATGTGATGACGAAGAGCCAGATGCCACTCCCAAATCTTGACGGACAGCCCTCGAGCCTCCTGGAAGTTAGGTGCAATCATGGAGGGAATAGGAGAGGGGGAACTGACTGAGAAACCCTTGAATTGGTTCAGTTAATCCTGATATAACCAAGATTAAGTTTCCCCTGCCAGTGGCATGAGCTGAAGATAGAAATCAGATCGAGTTTTGGCAAAACAAAGCACATTACCCATGATTTTGCAAACCTGAGTTGGAAGTCTATGAAATGGGCACTTGACATATCTGAAATCCCTAAAAGCTCAGAGATATGAGGATGGGTTCATTGGTGGTGGCAGCACTAGGAGCAGAAGCAGTGGGCCATTTTTATGTTATATACGTGAATTCTAATTTGTCCAAACAAAAATTTGGGTTACATTGTTCTGACCATGGAACACGTGTAAAAGGGACTGTCCCTGAAAATGTAAAGTGTGTGTGTTAAGGAACATGGACTATGTCATCCAGGTAACAACTACGTTGACCGTGCATTTCAAAAGGGGAGCTATGTGGTCAATTCTGGGTATGCAAAGTTGTCTCAGAGATGCAGGCTGGGCCCCCAAATGTTGGGGTATCTGAAATAATTTAAGGCTCAAGTTCAAACTCCTCAGTACAGCAAACAAAGCCCTACGTGATGGTGGGAGTTCCCAACAGCACTCTGGTCTTGATGAGCACTGGTGGACTCTTAAACCCGCCATATTGCCTTGCCCCTGGCTCTTTGCACAAGCTGCTCCCTGTTTCTGAATTGTCCTCTCCCTCCTTGTTGGCCTGAAAACCCCTATTTATCCTTCAGGTCTCAATTTGAACTTACCTCTTCCAGAAAGACTTCCCAAATCTCTCCAAAGTGATTTTGTTGCCCTTCCCATGAACTCCCATGGCATCCTGAGTATACCCCAGTTGTAGTGCTTGTCACACTGTATTTAGCATCTGTTTACTTATCCACATCCTCCCCTAGACTGTCAGCTACTTGAGGGCAGAGGCACGTCTTTGATCGTTGCATCCCAAAAACCTAATGCAGTGCCTGGCAATTAAAAGGTGCACAGTGAATGCTTGTTACCTCAACAAGGTTAATGACCAATGGAGAAGGAATAGCTTAGCTTTGGGCTGTTTTAGAAAATCCAGGCTGACTGGCCTGCCTGCCTCCCTGGGGAAATGGCCCCAAGAAATAGACATCAGAGCCAGAGAGTTGTGGCCAAAGAATTTTTCCTTGCATGTTCCCCAGGGGCAAGTATTGTTTTGAGCAGAAATGTTATAAACCTGGTTCTTGAAGGAAGAGAAGTCTCCCAGAGCGGGTAACTCAGACCAGCAGATGAACAGCCACCCTCTCTCCAGACTGGGCTGGTTCCATGAGGCAGGACTTCAGCCCCCTTCTCCCCATCTTTCTCAGAGATTCCTTGTGTGGGCCTCTCCCAGGGGGTCTCCCTTGGCTCGGGGTCTTTCCTTATGAATGCCATGAACAGAAAGATTCAGTGGAAAGCTTCTCAGTGGCAAGCTCTGTGCCAGGCACTTTTATGTAGACCGTTGATTTAATCCTCACAAAAACACTGTAAGATAAAACTGTTACTTTCAGATTTATAGAGGTGAAAACCGAGGTTTGTGGAGGTTAAACAATTCACCCAAGATCACAGCTAGTCAGGGCCTGAGTTGTTCTTGGGGGAAAAAAATAAATAACCTCGGTCACGAGATTGTTCAGTTTTTTTTTTTTTTTGCACTGCTCACACACACAAAAAATGCAGTACTCCACGACTTGTTTCCGAAGTGACAAAATCCATGAAGAGTCCAGCAGGTGATAATTGGTGTTGTTTCAATACGAAGGAGTAAAGAGAACTGTGAAATTCTCCACTATGCTGGGAAGGAATCAGGCATTTTTCTACTTTGATAACCACGGTGTTCTCAAACATATTACGCAATAGTTTCCCATGCTCCTGATTTAAGTTTAAAATTTCCAGGAAGAGCAGAATGTGTCAATTAGTTAGGTCTTTGCTTTTTTTTTTCTTTTTAGAGATTATATAAGTTGTTTACTCTCACAAACAGCCAGAAAGGGTCCAAGTGCCGTTCTGTGGCCGGCACATCAATATTCCATATAGTCATTAATCCTTCACGGATTACTTTACACTCTGCACATGCCCTCAAATGCCCCTCTATTTAGGTTGGGCAGCTCAAGTTTTAAATGCCAGTGCCCAATGAGAAGCAGACCCACAATATAAATGTTAGAGTCACAAGGAGCATGCATGGAGGGGTCTCTACTGACTCAGAGAGCCAGTGCTCTGCCTGCAGGGGGCGTCATGACTCACCTCCAGCTAAGAGTTGCCATGTAGGATCCCAGAGTCAGTGTGGCTGAGCCTTTTGATTTCCCCAAAAAGCCATAAATCTGGAATTTTACACAAAATGTTCTGATTTCTAAGACAGTATGTGAGCCAAACAGCATATGACTGTGGGTAATTTTCCATCCAGTCTACGACCCCCAGATTACTGTCTGCAACATGTTGTCTCCTAGGACCCAGGTCCTCGATGAGCTCATCAGAGCTCATCAGCACGGCCCATAACCCAAGAGCAGACGGCCACAGCAGGTAAGGATGGGCAGCCATGGGGGACAGCAGCAGGATGGCTTCATGTCACAAAATCTTGAGCACTGAGCCAAGGAAAAAAGAAACTATCTGTCCCATCAGAAAAAGACAAGGCTCAACAAGTCCTTCTGGTTTCAATTTCAACATTTTTGGTTATTCCGCAGCAGTAGCATCTGCTCAGGCAATGTGAAACCCAGCTTTGGGAACATTGTATGACACCTTTTATCTCAACTCTGGGTGAGGTGAGCTGCAAGGACAACTATTTTACAGGCAAGACCATCACAGGTACAGAGGTGTACCAGGATGCCTGGTGCAGTTCAGAAAGAATCTGACCAAGGGATTAGACAGATTTCCAAAAAAGGTAGTGTGAAGTGTTAGCAGAGGCCGAGATGATGGGGAGCTCATGACAGTGTGTTCATCTCCAGAAGCATCTTTCATTACTTTAGCAGGGATGTTGTGGGGCTCTCCTTGTGCCAAGCACCATGCTAGACACCAGGGATATAGCTGCAAACCACACTAACCATGTCCATTGGCAGACGTGAAGAGGGAGCCCCCAAGTTCCAGGCAAGATGGCCCTTCACCCAGCCTTGCCTTTCCAGCAGCAGACCTGAAGGGAAATGCAGGGCTCCCTGCCCCTCACAACACTGTCCTCCCTTCCCTTCTTACCTGAGATACCAACAGGACTGATTCCATCTTGCTCTTCATCTCTGCTCATTTCTGCTTAAGAAGCCTTAAGACTCCCTCAGCTCATCTCATATCATCCCTTAGACCTAACCTGGCTACCCTTAACTACTCAGATCCTCCGATTGGATCCTCTGGAACCCATAGTCCATTATCAGCAAAATCCCTATACCTTCAGTTGCATCCCTAAATGGTCCCTTCCCCTTTCTGTCCCAACAGAATAAGGAACCCACCAGGAGCGGAATATTAATTTTAAAAATAATAGTATTAATAGCAGGAACTAATATGCGCACTTACCATGTTCTAGGCACCATTCCAAGCACTGTGCTTATATTGATTCCATTAATCTTCACAACAACCCCATAATTAAGCCCATTATTACCCCTGTGTTTCTGATGACGAAACTGAAGCACAGAAAGTTTAATCAATTAGCCTAAGTTCACAGAGTTAATAAGGAGTGGAGCAAGAATGCAGGTTTGGTTTGAATCAAGGCAGTCGGACTTCAAAGCCTGTGTGATGCTAACCACTGTAATATATTGCGTCATAGAAGGGTTTGTGGCCAAAGAGAAGACAGTTGAGGAAGGGGCCACATGACTGCAGCAGGGAGGCAGCTCTTGGAGGAGGCCAGATCCCTATGGGTCTAGAACCCACCTTAAAAAAAAAAAAAAATCTCAAAGCTCTACCTCTGCTGTCCTCTCAAGAACTCGCTGTTCTTTTCATTCTCCTACTCCTTGTTCCCACTGGGCTTAGAGGTGGGGTAAGAATCTTCCCTGCTCTTTATCAATCTCCCATACCTCTACCCCTAACCCCACAACACTCTTGGCTTCCAAGGTCATGCTGCCAGACCAAACTCTCTGGTTAGGGAGCCATCTATAGACCCCTCGGACATTCCCCTCATTCTTAATAAGAGCTGAGCACCTGGCTCATTGTCTCCTTCTCCAGTAGTTTTTCAGGTTGGGTTCTCAGTGAATTCTCTTTCCACAGAGAAAACCCCTGTAATGTCCTGGATGCACCGTTCCATGACTGCCTTCAGTCCCTTTCTAACTCATCCTAACTCAGCCACTCCCTCCCATGGCCATACTCCAGACCTCTTCATACGGGTAATTCACTACGCCATCATCTTAATTTGGAAGATCCTACTCTGCAACCACTGTCTTTTATCTTTAGTTAGTCAGTTCCAAAAGTTACTGACCCCTCTGTAATCTAAACACAATGGTGGTTACCCCTTGCTTACTATCCCTTAATCCCTTTATTTCCTTGTTTTTCTTCTTACCTTGCTTATATTAGATATGTATTGTTATCACTACTCTCTAGTATATGCTCCAAATCCTTTCTTCCTCTTTCCCTAACACACGTCTGGAGAAAAACACAACCCTTACCAAATCTCACTTTCTTAACCATTCTAAGCCTTCATCCAAGCGGCTGAACCTGGTGGGAGAAAAATACGCAAGCATTCTGACTGGCTCCCTTGGAAGGCGTGACAACCAAGCTCAATGGGCCCAAACGCTCTCTGCGATCCTACCACATTTCCCAAGTCATTCATTCATCAACTTTCCTGCCCGGTGTAATTTTGAGGAAATCCAATCTGAGAACTAAACAATCGTGTTATAACTTCTCTTGCCTGCTCCTCACTCTCAGCTAAGAAAGTAAAAGCAATCAGAAGAGAATTCTGCAGACTCCCAACAACACATCTACTAGCCTTGGGGCATCTGGCCTATATACTCTGCCTTCCCTCCCACTACCATAGATGAACCAAAAAGCTCCTGTCTAAAGCCAACCCCTCTGCTTAAACCTGTATCATCCTCATTCTCTTTTTCAATACCCAAGTCATTGATCAGCCAATCACTCCCTCCCATTGCATCATCACATTTTCCCCTCTCTTCTTGATCATTCCTATCATATGGGGGGCGGGGCGAGAGCCTTCCTGACTCTTCACTCCCTTCCATTTCCTACCATTTCTCTGCTCCCCTTTCCTCTTGAACCCAATCTTCCCAGACTGGCTTGCCCATTGCTCCACCAAAACAGTTCTTATCCAGGTCCTCAATAACTTCTGGGTTGCCAAATCCCATGGTCTGTTCTCAGTCTTCATCTTACTTAATCCCAGAAACATTCAACAAAGTTTGTCCCTCCTTTCTGAAACCCTCCTATGATTTGCCTCCAGAATGTTGTTTTTTGTTTCCTCTCTAACTTTTCCTTCTACATGACTGGCTACTGCTTTGTGGTCTTTTCTCCTGGTCCTGGCTCGTATCCCAGACTTCTAAACTTTGGAGGGACCCAGACTCAGCCCTCAGCTTCCTTGTACCTATTTGCCTTCTTGTCGAGGGATCTCATCTAGTCTAGGGGCATTAAAACTCACGTACAGCTAGACCTCTCCTCTGAATTCCAGACAACTCAACTTTGCAAAACTCAACTTTGCATCTCAGTGAGATTTCTAATAGGCACCTCAAACTTCACAGGAACAAAACCCAACTCCTGATCACCCCCATGCACACACACACATGCACACACATGCACCCCTCCACAGTCTTCAGTAACCAGTACCTCAAGTTTTCCAACTAAAAGCCTTGGAGTCCTTCTTGCCTCCTCCCCCTCAGTCCCAACACTCAAGCAACCAGTCCTACAGACTGTTGGGAAAGGCAAGTTCATGCAGTCTTTCTACCCCCACTTGGTTTCAAAGAATGGGCTTTGGGTCTGGAATGCTTCCTTACCAAGAGATTACAGAGTCCACACAGCCTGTGCAGGCTTACCATTTCTCATGTGGGCATAGCTTTCCCTGTTTCAGGCACAGTGAGTGTTCCCTTATTCTGCTTAAGTGTGTATATCAATGGTCCTCAGGCATGCCCCCAGCTTCCATTATTTCCAGCTCCATGGGAGAGAGGTTGAAGTCCTTCCAATGCAGCAGTACACGGGTGTGCATAGGCAATTGTCCTGTGCTGGCTGTTGGGGGGCCCTGCTTGCCATGAGGGACCGATCCACACTATTGGAGCTGATTTTGCTCTGCCTCTTGTCTCCATAAGTAAAGCATCATTCCCCGCAGTGCTAGACTGTGTTGTGTCTTCCTTGGTGATTTCAAAACCAAGATGCCCAAGTGGGCAGAAGTGTTTGGAGTTCTTCCCCGGGATTGATAACTGGTACATGGTACTCTGCTCAACATTCTTCCTGCAGGATACGTAGACCATCTGCTTCTTACCATCCTAGTCTGAGCCACACTGACCTGGATTGTGTAATAGGAAATAAGTCCCTGCCTCCGCTCATGGCAGTCTGTTCACATGGCAGCCAAAGGAGTCCTTGAAATGTTCATCAGATCATGCTACCAATTCTGCTCAAAAACAGCTTCCCCTCTGGCTCAGCATAATAGCCAGGGGCACCTGCTACTTTTATGATTTCATCTTCTACCACTCTAGAACTGGGTCATTCTGCATCAACCACATTGGTCTCCCTGCTATTTCTTGGACATACCAAGCATGTTCCAGCCTCAAGGCCTTTGCACTTCCCATTCCCTCTCCCCAAATGCTCTTCCTCCAGATATCCTCATGACACGGTCCCTCACATCTTTCAGAAATCTTCTTGAATGCCACCCAACCACCATATTAAGTAGTAGTAATACCATTTATTCCCATCCTTGGAATGAGACGGAAAGTTCTATGAGGCAAAGTGCATCTTCAGGGCTCAGAACAGTGCCTGGAATGTATATAGGTGGATTGAAGCTATTTGTAGTATGAATGATCCCTGCCCTCCTGGAGCTTACACTCCATTGAACAGACAAACATTGAGCAATTCATGATATATCATCTGTCACATTGTTGATAAAAGTTGCAAAGAGTAAGGATGAATTAAGGGTGTATTACTAGCATGTTCAAGGTCCCAAGATAAGAAGGAACATGGCTTCTAGATCCTAAGTTATGTTAACTCCTTAAGGATCAGATTTATGTCTTACTTAGCTCTGGGGAAAAAATATGTTGTAGTCATGCCCAAATTAATTTGTCCTCGGAATTTCATATTCTCAAGCATTCTCTTTCTCAAATCGCTTTGCCTCTGCTTTTACCTACATGTAAGGCAACCTCAGGGTAGATGGTGAAGGGCAGGGGAGATCCACTTTCAGTTTGCCCTGATACAACCATGTCTCCCCCAGACCTAGGGCGGCTGGGACAGGAAAGCTTCCAGCATCCTGGGCCTGGAATAAATCTTTCCTGTGTCAGCTTGGAGATGCAAGTAGACACATGGGAGAGGAGAAATGCAAATCCCATGCCATTTGTCTAAATTAAAACCTCAAAACTAGAAAGTATGTGCCTTGTACAGTACAGCACATAGTGAGAGCTTGATCAAGGATGGATGGATGGATGGATAGATGATTGATAGATAGATAGATAGATATAGCAAATTGGGAAGGCATCAGATGGTCTTCCTCTTTCCCCCCTACTTCCTTAGGTTCCTTGTTATGCCCTGTGGAACAAGAAGGAAAATTCAAGAAGGACCTATGTCAGTTTAGTGATTAGACTCTCAATTCCCATACCTTGGAGTCAGAACACTAGAGAAAAGAATTTTCCACAAACACCCTCATCAGCCAGCTTCCTTCAGCTTCTTCTTAAACCACAGTGGTTGGGACATCATCTTGGATAGACTTCCCAAAGGTTCTGGAGTGCAGAACCAGCTCATTATGCCGTTGGTCATCATCATCACTTTGATGATATAGTGCTTATGGAGCGTTTACTCTACGCAGACAGGTGGATGTGTATGTAATATAGATCATCTCATTTAATTTAATGTCATCTTCCTCTTGCCTTATGAGTATTTATCACTTCTGTTTACAGATTAGGAAACAGAGACCCACAGAAAATAAGCAAATTGCCCAAAGTCACAGCTAAAAATTGACAGAACCTAGATTCAAACCCAAATCTGACCTTTACTCATTCCAAACCAGCACACTATCACCCCAACAAGCATAATCTCTGTGCCTGATACTGTGTGCCATGCATTAAACACATTATCTCAAGTGGTTTAATTCTCATGTCAACTCTCAGCCACTTTTTCCCGATGAAAAAACTGAGTCTCAGGGAGGTATTTATAAATTACCTGCTCAAGGTCATTGTGCAAGTGAATCTCACCTAGGGCTGGCTATCTGCAATGCCAAACTTCCTCATTTTATTTAAAAAAGAAGAAGAAGAAGAAGAAGAGGGGCACCTGGGTGGCTCAATCAGTTGAGTGTCCGACTCCTGGTTTCAGCTCGGGTCATATCTCATGGGTCATTGGATAGAGCCCCACATGGGACTCTGCACTCAGCAGGGTGTTTGTTTGAAGAGTCTTTCCCTCTGCCCCTCTCCGACTTGATCTCTCTCTCTCTAAAATAAATAAATAAATCTTTTTTAAAAAAGAAAGTAAAAGAAGGAAGAAATGTAAAGTGAAATGCTGAAGGTCAATATCACTAATTACTGAGAAAGGCGGGGGCTTGGCTCAAAGTTGGCAACTTCTCAAGGGCATCATCTGCCCTCTAAGCAGGGAGTCCCGCGTCCAGCCCCCTGACCCCTGCGCAGTGAGTGCAAAGCAGTTACGGAAGAGCCTGGGGCTGAGCCAGGTTTCCAGTGGGCGATCAAACCTTGGTCATTCGCTCTCCAAGACTGGGTCCAAGTCAAGCAGATATGGAAGCAGGAAAGGTCGAGCAGAGGGGATTCTGCTCTGCTTTTGGATCATGCTTCTTCCCAACAAGATAGCAAGAAGGAAGCAACCGAAAGGCAGCATCCATCCGCACAGCACTTGACCCAGCTGTCGTTCTGTTTGTCTGGGGGATGGAGTATAAAATATCTGCTGGATGCTCACCACATTTATCTTGTTCTCTGTGCCCCAGAGTGTGCTGTTTACTTTTTCACTGGAGGTGCAATTATTTAACGACGTGCCAAAGCCTGGGGAAGATTGCACATTTTAATCAAAGCACCAAATGAGTGCTTCTAGATGACTTTACAAAATCTATCTGAGGCGAATTTTGCACAGCAATGTCTGAGTATCAGGTAATTAAGTGAACAGGAAATAAGTTCCCAAGGGGTGTAAACAAACACACCAAGTCAGTCCCATTTCGGTGTTGTGCTGAGTGGGGAAAATGGATTTCCGAGTGGACTGCAACCTAGGGTTCCTCCTTCAATGTCAAGTTGGGCTTTGTTGGGTGGGGAGTCAGGGGCTGAGCTGTGGGGCCATGGCGCCTCCTGCAGGTTGAAAGAAGAAAAATCAACTCTTGGAAAGAGCCTTATCAAATGCTCCCCCCAGTTAATAGAGAAAAGGAAGGAAGCCTGGTGACTTTCTCAAGGGCACACGGCCCCCGGGGCACAGCCGAGACTAGACACCGGCTTTCTGATTCCCAGTCCTGTGTGACTTCCAGCCCACCGAGCCAGTGCTCCTCAGATGTTGGCTATTAATAACAAGAAAAGCAATGATAATAATAATAGTGTTATTATATAATAATAGTATTATTATTATACTTAATAAACCAGGGATAGCTGACATGCATGAGTATATGTGCCCGGTGCTATGCTTTGCCTTCTTGCTAAACTCTTCCTAGGACCTCGGGGAGGCACTACTCTTATCCCCAGCTTAGAGGAGAGAAAACAGAGGCAGAGAATTGAAGAAGTCAGCCCACAGTTATGCAAGCAGAGAATGTCATAGAGCGTCCATCAGACACAGACTGACACACCATCTAGCTGAGCTTGGGCCAGTCCTGGGCTCCACAGTGTCTGGGTGTCCTAAGCCTTCCCCAGGTTCCAAAGATGAGCCTAGGCACGTCCGCCTCAAAGCTCCTGCTTCCAAGTCTGCTGTATCTGTTTGGGACCACACTGATCCTACCGAGTAACTCAATCTTTTCCCCAATTCCTATAGCAGCATAACAAAAACAACCAACAAAGCTAGGACAAACAAAATGCAGGATGCATTTGAGAGTGCCATAAACTTGGGGTCACAAAACACAGAACATGTCCCAGCCATACCCTGAAAAACACTTATTAGACATTTTCTGCAAAGACCCAGGCATTGTTTACCAGTTTTCTTACTCTTTTCTCCTATGTGGGTCTCAGCTGTGATTTACTACCCCAGATTTTATCTCCTCCCTTACCCCATGCTCTTCTATCCCTTTTTCTGTCTCCTTCTGTGTGAGGAGAAAACAAACAATTCATTGTACTGGACAGCCATGGCTTTGGGTGAGGGGGGGGGTCTCACCTTCTGCCCTGAGCAGCATATCAAGATATTTTCCTGGACTGAGCCAATTTCCTCCTCTGAGAGTCAGGAGTCTAGAAGGAGCTGCTAAGAAAATTCATTATTCACTTCTGACACCAATAAATATAAGGTCTCCACTTGCATTTTTTTAAGCCCATGTATATGTTTATTTGCCTAGTGTATGGTTTCTGTATGATAACCCATGCTGGCGCCCGAAGAAGTCAAGTGTATTCATTTATTCTGTCTCCTCCAGGGATAATAATCTTTCCTTGACTTCCACCCCTAAGGTCTCCTAATGATGCACACTTTATTCTGGCCGAGGCTGAGGGGCTGTCCACCCACCTCCTGACTTCAAATCCCATCCAAAGACTCTCTCGGAAGCTCCTTGAGGGTAAAAGCCTCCTATGGTTCAATTCTCTATCCCCTGAATTTCGTATAGGGTGTGCATACAGAAGGCACTTACTCATTCATTCATTCATTCATTCACTACTCATTCATTCAACAAATAGCTGTTCGGTACCTACTATGCTCCAGGTTTTACTCTAGGCTTTAAAGACAAAAATTAAGTCAATGAGAATCCTGAATTCGAGGATGAGTAGATACCGGAAGTTCTCGAAATCCAGGGGATGTGGGTCACAGCGAAAAATTAGCGAAAACCTTAGACCATCTTTCCCAGAAATTATACGGTATTTTGGCATATAATCCTTGGTAGACAGCAGCACCGGCCCTAATCCTTCCCTTTTTTTTTTTTTTCCTGCATCATGCCCTCGGCCATGTAGCTTGGCAAGACCTGCCCCTACCACTTTGCTTTGAGCTAGCTTATTTGCAGAACTTGCTTTGTGAGTGGGGTATTAGTAGGAATGACTGAGGCTGAAGGTTGAAACGAGCCTGCACTTTGGGGCTTTATATCTCGTCCTTCCACTGTCACTGCGAGAAGGACAAGCCTGGGCTAGCTGTCTCGCCCAGAAGGGAGATGAGAAACATGGGGAACGGAGCCCAGCTTCCCCAGCAAAGGCCAACCTAGATCAGCCAACAGCCAGGCAGCCCAAGATTTAAACAAGCCCAATCAAGTTAAGCAGAACCCTTGAAAGAACCCCTAGTAATAATCACTTAGCGTGGGAGGCCATTGAGGTATTGTGGTTGTTTGGATCTACTATTATTGTGGCAGTTGGTAAATATTTCAAAATGTTAGGGGCTTTATGGATGGCCTAAAGGTCTGTAGATCTCAAATTAAGGAACTTTCATCCCTTAGGGGACACAGGGAAGGACACAGGAATAACAGCATAGCGTATTAAACACTACAATGGGGGTAAATTTGGGTGCTTTAGGAGCACCCAAGGGCTTGCTTTGCAGAAGAGCTGATGTCCAGTCCGAGATCAGAAGAACAGACAGGAGTTAGCCAGCCCAGGGGCGAGGAAAGAGTTTCAGAAGAGGGAATTTGTGAGGACAAAAACCACAGGATGAGTGAAAACATGACCAGTCAGTCATTCTGCTGGGACTGCAAGCGTTTTAGTTGAAGTTCTTCAAAGATTGAGAGAACAGCACTGGACACTTCCAAGTCTTGAAGATGCTGATATAATTTAAAAAAGAAGAAGAAGAAGAAGAAGAAGGTACGCTAAAAGAGAGTACAAAATAATGGTATAATTGAAGTATTTCTCATGGAACAGATGAACAGTTTTGACACCAGGAGAAATACAACGATCCTAGGTACAGCCTAATTTGGATGTAACATTAAATGCCTAAGCAGGCCTTCCTTGGACATGAGTGGAGCCCAGTGGCCTTCCTGCCCTCCTGCCCAACCTTGTCTGAAATAGAGAGAGGGAAACGGAGAGCTGTTGGCCAGAGCTGAGACTCCATAGTTCCTTGATAAACTGAATTAAAATGATGAATTAAAATGAAGGGACTCAATTTCAGACGTCAGCAAGAAGATGCTCTCCGGCTCAGCGAGGGCCCTTTCAAAAGGCCCCCTCGTGGGCATACACTGGAAACCCCAACTTTCAGGGCTCAGTGCCTGGGCCCCCCTATCTTGGCCATGGTGGTCACCAAGAGGCTCCCAACCATCTGGCCAGCCCCTCGTTGCTCACTACCCCAAGGCGAGGTACAGAGGTGAGGATGGTGTCGCACCGCCACCTCGTGGCCACTCCTGAGAAACCATCTTCTTCACCTCTGGGATTTGTGAGCCCAGACCGGGTTGGGTGTTCGCGTGGGGAAAAACTGCTGGGGACAGGATGTACAGTTTCTGTATCATAGGTACATCAGAGTCAACATAAAGTCCCTGGCCCAGAGCCTGGCGCATTACGCTCCACGCATAGCGACTGCAATTATTAATAACATCATTATTATTGCCATGATGCTGTAGAAATACTTGAGTCTCTAAAATTAACTGGGCTGTGGGAAAATGAAATTTTTGAAGATAATTAAGAATCCACTCCCCCTTTACTTTCATTCAATAAACACGTACTAAATGTTTAACAGATGCCAGAACCATGCCACGTAACCAGGACAGAGTGAGGAAGACATAAAAACGGCTGAGATGTGGTCCCTACTGTCATTGACTCCCAGTCTGAAGGAGAGGTGGGCACGTACGTAGGCAGCTCTCATGCACTAAGCATAGGCACAGCTGGAGCGCTGGCTACGAATGCACAAAAGTAGCAAAGATTCATTTGGACGCCTGTGGTTTCCCTTAACTCGGAATAAAATCGTGGTCTGTAGGGTGATCCTATGCTGTCTGGCCCCAGCTGCCTCTATCCAGGGCTTCTGAGGCTCTCTCCAGAGCCTTGGAGAGCTCCTGGCCTCCAGTGGGTGATGGGATGATTCATGGAGTTGCAGGAGAGGCAGATGGCCAGACAGGGTTGGGAGCACTGTTTCTGGAGTCAAGGTGCAAGCTGGATGACCTTGGGCAAGGTACTTGACCTCTCTGTGTCTTATTTCTCTCATGGGAGAGAAGGAAACTGTTAACAACCACACCTGCCCCGTGGGGCTGTTGCAATGGTTGAGTGAGTTTATTATATAAGGCACTTCAAACCCTCCATGTTTTTACTGTTTTACTCTTCATGAGATCCGGGTCAAATTTTGTGGGCTTTGGGGCATTTTTCATTATTAAAGTTCGGTCCAACCCCATTTAAAACTTCACTCTAATATCTAATTCAGCCTCCCCCAACCATTTAGGGCACTAGGAACTGGGAAGGGGGTGGGTAGAAGGGGGCATCTGGTCAGCTTGTTTCTTTCTTATCTCCTGGAATTTGCTCCTCCATCACCCTGTGTGACTCGAAATCCTAAAAGGGGCTCTTGCTGGTCCGTGGTCTGGCAGCAAGGACAGGAGGAAAAAAGATTCCACTCACGTTACTCACGTTTAACACAGGATGTGGTTTGGCAGAAGGGAAGGGATTATATCTGAATCGTCGAGATGCTGGTGGTCTCTGTGAAGGCAGGGTCTGGGCACAGGTCGTGTTCACGGCTGCCATGGAAAGCCTCACACTGTCTACGCCCAACTCCTTCCCGGAGGATGTCTCTGAGAGCGAGCCACGGAGCCTGTTGGCCCCAGTTCACATCCCACCTCCTTCTCCAGGTTGCTTCTTATCACCTGGTCTGCTAGACCACGGGGTGCCCTCTGGCAGAGGTTACTATGGTCACTGGTGTGGTACCAGTTCTGGACACAGTGCCTGGCATATGTGGGTCTACGTGGTGTGTGTCATATTTTTCCCTTCTCCGGAACAGGAAACAGATGGGATCCGTATCTGTGACCACTGACTGGTGTTCTTAAACAAAGTAATGAAAGGGACAAGTGCATCTTCCAAAAGGCACACTGTGCATCCTCCAGGGAGAGGAGCATATGTATCACCTGCAAGTCCCTGCTGAGGGCCTCGGTGCTCAGAGAGGCTGCTTGTTGTCTCTTCCGATAAATATGCCTCTACACATACGTTGGGAAGAAATTAATTTCTTTGTACCTTAATGAAGCAAAACGAAGTATAGGAGGGGATTAAAACGAGACTTTTCCTGTCTCAGAGTTCTAGCTGAGGCCCCAGAGCTGAGAACAATGGGTGCCAGGTAGAGCCACATGGAGGAGCTGGGCTATCTACGCGGGCCTGGTGCCTACCGCCCAGAGCTACTTCCGTTAGGCCATCGTTGTCTCCAAGCTATGTGGGAGGAAGTCAAGAGTCACGGGAGGGTGAGGGGACGAGGAGTGATGGGGATCTCTGAGGAGAGGTATGGACGTTCTGCGTGGGCTGCTTCCCACCTGTGGGTGGGACAAAGTTGAAAGGTGCTTCGCGGCCACCTCCTCAAGACGGACAAAGGGTGCGGGCTTTGGAAGAGCTACTCACGGCACTTCAAGCTTCCAGATGGCTGGACGGGAGCCAGGCTCACAATAAAAGAGTCCACAGTCAGGAGGCTACAGCCGAATCAAAGGGCAAACTGCACTTTCATTGAGGGTGAAACAAAAAGCCTGTGACCGTTGAGCGGTCCACACGGAAGCCTGGAGGAAGGAGCCAGCCATGGACCTTCTCGAAGGAGACCCTGTCTCATTATGTCAGATGGTAAGAATTTTTCAGTTTTATTGAGATGTAAGTGACCTCAATAAGCTGCACATATTTAAGGATGCAACTGGTTACACACAGGAAACCGCCTCCACAGTCAAGACAATGAACATATCCATCACCCCCAAATGTCTCCTTCTGCTCAATTGGAGTCCAACCCTCCTGCCCTCCCTACCTCCCTCCTGAAAAACAATCACTGATCTGCTTTCTGTCACCATGAAATAGTTTGTACTTTCAAGTATTTTATATAAACAGAATCATACAGTATGCACCCTTTTTATTATTGTCTGCTTTCTCTCACTCGGCATAATTATCTTTAGATTCATTCGTGTTGCTGTGTGCTTCCTTCTTACGGTGGAGCGTACTCCAGTCCCACAATTTGTGTCTCCATTCATCGATTTGGGTTGTAGGTTGAAGGAGTTTGACTAATTATCTTCGGCTCCATGGTTTTTAGAAATAGTCTGTTGTTGAGTGTATTGCTTTTGTAATTGGGGGCACAAGTAAATTTTTTTTTTTTTTAAGTGAAGAGGAAGAAAGTCAGCTCTGCCACAAGGGCTACCTGGCAGGGGTGGTGACCTCAGTTGAGGAGCTGAGGGTGTGCCAAGAGGCACAGAGATGTTGAGGGAAGTGATTCCCAAGCAGCCATCTATGGTGGCTTCACCAGCTTTCGAGGGGGCTGCAGCCAGAGGGCTCGCTGAGGAACTCACAAAAGTGTCCTTTGGAGAACGTCATCTGTGCACGCCTCCAGCCCCCAGCTGCAACTGTCACGATAAACCTTTCTTCTTCTCCTCCCGGCCTCTAGCCCCCACACAGGATGCTCCTGCATTGCCTGCTCAGAGGTCGGGGGAGGTAAGGTGGGAATGAGAGAAGAAGCAATGACAATGCTTGCCCCCAATGCTGATTTCTGGACACCAAATAGGCCAAAGGGATGGAAGGAAAGTAGGGGGTTTATTTATTAGCCTGGATTAGGTTTTCTACGACCTGAAACTAGCCTAATAACTTTTTTCCTTATTGTTGTCTAAGAGTGACCAGAAAGCTATTGCATTGACCTAAAATGTTATCCAGGGGCAGAGAGCAGGGAAAACATAGAAAGATGTGGGGCACCTGGATATAACTTGGTTGAGTGTCCGACTCTCGGTTTTGGCTCAGGTCATGATCTCAGGGCAATGAGATTGAGCCCAGCTTAGGGCTCCATGCTCAGCAAGACATCTGCTTGGGATTCTCTTTCTCTCCTTCTGCCCTTTCCCCTGCTTTCTCACTCTCTCTCAAATAAAATAAATGAATAAAATCTTTAAAAAAAAAAACATGGAAAGATGTAAGAGTGAAGCTGCCTTCTGCTTGAGTCTAGCTCATTCAAGAAACCAGTTGCCAAGTTCTTACCAAATGGTACCAGGAGGCCACAATTTCTTCTCTAAGGAAGATCAAAATGTGGGCATACACACGCATGCTCACAGCTTAAAAGCAAACCTGCTTTGCTGGAAGTCATCTCTTGATACCTTCAGGGGCTCAACTCAAGGCCATGGACAAAGCCTCTCTGTATCACCAAGCATTCCGTGGAAGGTCAAGACTGTTTAGAACATGGCAAGAGTGTCCAGATTATCCCCCACTGCTGATTTCCAAACCTGGAATAGGCCAAGGTGATGGAAGGGACAGTCTGGGGTTTACAGATTAGACTGGATTCGATTTTGCACAAAATAGATTCTCGGTCTATAATGGAATGAAAGATCCATACTTGATCACCATTCCCCATCTGGTAAGTCCCTCTCGATGCCCAGGACAATCGTACCTAAGAGTCTTGTCACTTCCTCCCTTGCAACAGCCCTGGGACGTAGCCTATATTACAGATGGAGAAGCTGGTGTTCAGAAATGTTAAATTATATGCCCAGGTTCACGTAGACAGAAACCAGAAGGGATGGAATCAAACCCAGGACTGTCCGGCTCCAAATCCCAGATTCCTTCTGCCAGGTAACACTGCCACTGTGAGCTCTTACTGAGTGACATGGGGGAGTACAGTTAGTACTGAAATTCAAAACTCTGTCTCTTCTGAAATGCCAAAGGGTTGTCACCAAGAGGAGAGGCCAACAGACTGTCTTCCAAGACGTCTCCTAAACAGGTGTTTCTTACCTTGGGGAATTTCCCATGATCCTGGGTCTGACATCTGACGCTGAGATGCAACATTCTGAAGAGGGATTCACCTCTCAGTGGAGACACTTGAACCCTGACCTATAAAAACCCAAATGCCAATTCCTTCATTCACAGTATGAAATGATTGACATCAAGACCTAAACTCTCGGATTCCATGGAATTAGTCCATCCTCACCTCCCAGACAGACTCCCAGAGGAGCCAAACCACCATCTGGAAGTTTCTGGAGAGCCCGGAATCAGAACAAGGGGAGTTTGATAATTCAGTGCTTAAGGCATCCAGTTGACCTAGCTTGATGTTTCCATCTCACAAGAGGCCTTGTCCATGGGACCAGAGATATTTAAAGTGTGTGAGCTCCACAGTCTGCCTCCATGGAACCAGAACTCTTCCGGGCACTGGTTAAGTCTCCCTGTTTCCTAGGATGGACCCTGCCAACATTTGCCTCTCCTGCTCTTTGCTTTCAATGTTAACCAGTCCTTCCTCTGATGGACACATCCTTTCTTTGTGGTAATGCCTTCATCTGGTGACCGTGGGGGCTTGCCCGCCTGGGAACTGTGCCCTCTCTTGCAGCTGACTTTGCATATCTTTTCTGTTACCCCACAGTTTCACTCCCACGGGGCAGTCTTACTTCCTTCATTTCCAGATCTGGAAAGGCAAATGCCTACCCCCTCCGGGAAGAATGACAGAGGGAGAGGTGGGTACGGTCTCTGTCTCCGAAGCATCTTCCATTCCTGAATATTAGACTTTTGAGAGACAGAGCTAGTTTTGGGGGGACCAGACAAGTGGGGAGAGGAAGAGTAGGGGAGGGACAAGCAGACTCCATGCTGAGCACAGAGCCCGACGTGGGGTTTGATCTCACAACCCTGAGATCGTGACCTGAGCCAAAATCAAGAGTCGGACATTTAATTGACTGAACCACCCACGCACCCCCAGACAGAGCTAGTTTCAATTAAAGCACATACAACCATTGGGTGCAAAGGACCCACAAAGGAACGGTGAATATGAACTCCCAAATGCTTAATAATGGTCCGGTTCTGTGTGAGGGGCTTTTAATCAGCAGGACAATCCTGTGAAATAGTATCAGTGCTCCCATGTCACAGCTGAGACAAAGGAGACTCAGACCAAGCGACTGATAGTTTCACGAAAGCTGGGATTTCTACACTGGTCTGTCTGAATCTGAGATTCCACGCGGAACTCAAAAGTCAGCAAAAGTGCCAACCTGCGTGACAATGTTTTGTGAGCTGTCACAGAGGTCTACATGGGTACTGTGTCTGAAATCGAAAGGAAAGGAAGGTTTGAAAGGAACCACACTTCCCAATTAGCACACTGCTTTTTCAGCTAAAACAGGAGTAACTTTCCAGAATGTTTTGCAAAGAGTCTCTGATATCTGAGCGGCCTGCATTTCCATAAGGGCATCATTTAAATCCAGCCAGATTGAGTCTCCCTACTACAAACCAGCTTAGCACGTCCTTCACTTAACTCCATCCTGAATGACTAAGGCGATGAAGCCAAAGGCTTCCAAGTTCCTTCAAACATAAAAGAAGAAAATGTCCCCGTGAGAAGCCCGTGACTGTCACTATAGCCAAGCACAGAGCTTGCCCACACTGGTAGACAGCGAATACTTTAAAGAAATAATAAGCTGCTCAAAGGGTACAAGGACGAAGCTTGTTCTAGGTCATGGCCAGGAAGCAATCCATTGGGAATTCTCCAATACCCCCATCACTCAGGCCCTGAGGATCACTGTCCTGGCAGCTCCCTTATTAAGCATTTGGGAGTTCATATTCATCGTTCCTTTGTGGGTCCTTTGCACCCAATGGCTGCCTACTTGGCAGCCCCCAACACATCCCATACTTGGCTCTCTGACCCTTGTCATTTTATGTTGCAAGAAAAGAAAGACAGAAAGAAACCCTGCAGGGGTTCCCACTCTCAGATATAAAAAGATCCCATATATGGGGGAGGGAAAGAAGCAAGAGATGATTATGAGTTGCCATCATGGCACAAGGCTTGTTTCAGAGTCCTGGCCCCAGGGCACTTCCGCAGCCAAGACTCAGTGAGCGCTCCCTCGCTTAGAAGAATCCCTAGTATATCGAGTTCAGGCTTCCAGGCCACCATGACAGGAACGAAAAGGAGAAGAGAAAGGGAAAGAGGAAAAAAACAGGTGTTGATCAAGTTTTGAAAAAAAAAAATTGATTTCATTTAATCCCCGAAACAATACTACTATCTGCATTTTATGGAGGAGGAAGCTAGATGCACCCAAGTCCTAGACGTGGTAGGAGGGAGTCCAAACCCGGAGGACTGGAAAACCCATTTTCCTTCCACCAAAGTGTGGGTTCACATTTTCTACAGAACTGCAGGTAAAAAAGGTGTATTGTTTTAAGTCACTACATCTGTGTTAATTTTTGTCCAGCAGCAACGGAAAAACAATAGAGCACATGAAAACCAGATCATTGTGCGGTGAGGTGCTAGCTTTCGTGGTGCGGGAGAGCAACGGCGGGCTGTCCATCTTAGAAGCAGAGCAGGGCTTGCTTGGGGCGCCTGGGTGGCTCAGTCGGTTAAGCATCCAACTCTTGGTTTTGGCTCAGGTCATGATCTCGCAGTCATGGGATCAAGTTCTGCATCAGGCTATGCGCTCAGCGCGGAGTCGGCTTCAGATTCTCTCTCCCTCTCCCTCCTGCTCATGCTCTCTCTATCCACCCACCCCACCCACAGCAGGATGACCTTGCCAGAGAGAACTGAAATAGGCAAGTCTGTTAGCTAAAGTTCCATCTTAGTTAGGACGGTTTGGTTGCATGGACCTATCCCTGCCCACTGAGGCTCAAGTTAGAAAGGAAGGCTATTTAGAAGCAGAGGTAGGCTCATAGAGCCAGAAAAATCAGTGGCTTTCTCCCCATCTCTGTCTCTTTCTCTGCCCCACGTCTCTCCACCCCACCTCTCTCCACTCTTCCACACATCATATTTTTTCTCTTTTTGCAGACACATCTTTGCTAAACCCTCTGTTTGCACAAGGCTTCAGCATGGCCATCCCAAGAGGACAGCCTCTGTCCTGGTGACCTTCCCAACTTCCAGCTCGGGGCCCCCCACAGCCAACTGATTCAGTCTCCCCATCCGTGCTCCATATGGTCAGAACGATCAAGTGATAAGCTGGGCTCTAATCTGGGCTTCACTTCCAACTCGATCACTCATGGTCAGCGTGGAGGGGCTGGGAGCAAGGGCGTTCGTACAAAGGCCTGCCACATCTCGGGCTGCCGATTTGGGTGGCATCTTTCAGAAGGCATCGGGGAGCAGGGAGGAAATGATTGGCATCTTCAGGACATCGACGCACTCTAGGGATGGCCTTATCTTTGGAAACAGAGATGCGGCACTTCTGTTGGCTAAGCCCCCATTTGCCCATGTGACAACTTTTCCAGTTCCCCCATTCTGTGATTGACGTACTCTTTTTAAATATGTTAATATATTCAGCCAAGTTACATTCAGATGCTGCTGGTCTGGGAACCATTCTGTATATTTCTGGTGACTTTGCATACAGCACCATTTAACTCTCAAAGGCAAAGAATGATTGCCTGATTCTTGAAGGAAGGAGCCACCTCGCTGTGGACCCCAAGATCTGATGATTACAATAATTAGCAATGATGATGATGATGATAAATTTCAGAGGTCCAGAAATGCACTCCTGACAATAATCGAATGTGGGAGAGAAGGTAAGTGATAACACAGATCATGAAAATGAGGTTCTAAGAGTTGAAATGATTTATGCAAGGCCCCATAGCATTATGGAATTGATCTTAAAAAAAAAAAAAAAGATTGTTTTCATTTATTGGAAAGTAATGCCGGCCACTTGATATTTGCTATTTCTAATCTTCACTCTAGTCCTTCCAGGTAGAGTCCCACAGTTATAGGAGCATCTGACTTAAAAGCCCAGGCCCATCCCCAAGGGTCCCATCTATGTCCCTAAATCCCTAAGGAGTGAGTGTCTCAGATGAGAGCCTCCTATTCCATCCTTCAAAGCTCACCTCAGACACCAGCCCCTTTGTAAAACCTTCCCCAGCGATCCATATGCAGTCTTTGCAGCTCCTTCTCCAAAGTCCCGCCAGTGATCAATTCACTCACAGACATATTTTGATGGCCATCCACGTGCCAGGCCCCACACTGGTAGAGGAGCATATAGCTGGATGATGGAATGAAGCAGACATGGCTCCTGCCCTCAGCGCTAAAGCGTGGAAGGCGGGGGGGAGGTGTAGGGAGCAGTACAAAGAAATACAGAGAGGCAGAAGCCCAGCTTGGAAGGCCAGACAGCTGGCTTCCTGAGGAGTCTGCTTTTATGGTGAGGCCTGAAGGAGGAGCATAGCACCAGTAGGTGGGGAGAAGACCAGGGGGCATTCCAGGCAGGAGTGTGGTGGGACGGAGACAGAAGAGAGCATGGCATGACCGGGAACTGGGAGTTTTCTGGGGTGCCTGGAGCATGGGGAACAAAGGGGTTTGAGGCCAAAAGAAGGTTGGAATGATAGTCCAAGCCTTTGGGCTGGCTTAGGAATTGGGGTTGTATCTTAAAGTCAAGGGGAGCCTAGGGGGTGGAGGGCATTGACATGACGGTATGAGCTAAAACCGTTCGGCTGGAGGAATAGAAATGGGCTCAAGGCAGCTTACATGCATGATAAACAAGACAAAAATCCCCAAAATGGCATCGCTGATGCTAAGCCCACATCACCAAACCAAGACTTAATTACTGTCTCGGCTCTGCCAGAAATGGAATCTTAAACCAGTCGATCGGGAGTCACCTGGTCCGCACTAGTGCAGTGATGTCCCTGATTGACCCCGGCCGTCCCCCAAAGGGAGTGAGGCTGCAGTAACAACCCACGCTTTGCTTTCTCTGCTTCTCCAAAAATAGGGTAGACAACAGCCCCCTTACAGCCCTCAGGTTATAAATTATCGTCCTAGCCCTATAGAGAGACACAAAATGGTGCTTGTTCATCCCAATTCACAATTCCCAGAGAAGGAATTCAACTGAGTCAGCTTGGATCAGAGCGTTTACTCCTAATTCAATGAGCGGGGGATCTCATTATACAAACGTGGCTTCCGGGAGATGGGACGGGGGTCTTTGAGAAGGAGGCACGCTGACTCATAGGCACAGCAGACCTCACATGGTGGCTATTATAGACGCACTCGGATCCAAATCGGACACAGATCACCACATCCGCCCTGCAGAGGTGTGCTGGTGGTGCTAGAGACACCAACAAGTTACCCCATCCAGGCAAGAGAAGGTGAGGACCGACTTCAGGTGGTGGCTGCGGAACTGGGAAAATGCTCAAGAAATGCTGAGGGGGTATGGGTAACTTGCGGGACCTGAAGTGCAAGGGAGAAGATTGCCAGGTGATTGTCAGGTTCCCAGCTTGACCAACTGGATGGACAGTCACGTCATTTATAAAACATGGGGGACATTGGAACAGAAGCAGGTTGGGGTGGGCACAGTTTGGAGAACAATGAATGCTGTTTGGGACATGCTGAGTTTGAGACATCCAAGTGGGGATGGCCATGAGCTGTTGGATATATAGGTCCAGAAGAAAGGGCTGCCCTTAAGAGACTGGCAGAGAGGTGGTAATTAGAATGACAAAAGTGAAAGAAACGATCTGGGAAGAGCACAGAGCATGAGGAGAGAAAGGGGCTAAGGACAGGTGCCAAGGGTCTCCAGCTTCTAATTGTCCGAGTAGAGGAAAAGGAGCCCACAGAATAGACTAAGAAGGAGCAGCCAAGAGACACAAGGAAAAGCAGTGGGGTCCTGCTAAGTGGGTTTCGGGAAGAATGGAAATGCAAGAGGCCAGGGGAAGTGACCGAAAAGTGTCCCTTAATACAGCTTGCTTACTGCATCCTATTTTTTGTTAGTGTGTCTCTTTCTCTCCTAGACTGGAAGCTCCTTTAGTGAAGAGGCTTTTATGCCTTTATTCCAGCCCTTAGCCCAGACGCCCGGCACAAGAGTAAAGTCTCAATAACTGTTGAATGAATGACGAGTATGTCCTAGGCATTCAAAGATATTAAAAAATCATTTCTGGGTGAGAGAGAAAACCTATCACGAGTCTTCAGTAATTCACCATTAATAAACAGGGCTGCCAATAGGATTTGTGAAAAGAAGTGTAGTGTTACCCTGCCCTTTACATGGATAAAGTATAGCTTGCGGGGGACTGTCTAGCTATCATCATCATCACTTCGATGGCCACCTCTAAAGAGCGACTTGGATGCTTGAAAAAAATTTTATTTATCAGCTTTTAGGATTCAAATTGTATTTGCATCATTAAATCTCATTATCTCCAAAGTCAAGGTCATCTTCATTCTAATCCTTGCTTGAATTATCCAAACTCTGCCATTAATAGGATGTTCTTCTCTTTATGAGGTGCAGGTACAATGTGTGTATCAATAGACACAGCCGGAAATCAATGCTCAACCCCAGCTGGCTCAAACCAAAGAGACAGTTGGAAAACTCTGAAAATCACTTTTCTTTCTGTTTGCTGGAAATGCAAACAGCCACTGATTCATAACGTGGGTAATGCTCTTCTCTGAGTACGTCGCTACCATCAGAGATAATATGTAAGTTATTTAGCCATGGGCATGGTGGAGGTACAGAGGACTCAAGTAAAGACCCTGACAACGATGTGTCATGTCAGGAGGTCCCTGCTGGACCAGATATTAAACCTTACTGGATGCATGATGGGGAGATCCAGGTGAGGGAACCCGCAGCCAGAGCAGTGGAGAGACTGTGGGTGAGGGGTGTTGGCAGGAGGCTTTGAGTGGTGGGTAACCCCACTTGTACAAAAGCGTTCCTGCATTTTTTTTTGATTTTATTTTTTTAATTATTTTAGAAAGAGAGAGAGGGAGCCAGGGGAGGAAGCAGAGGGAAAGTGACAAGTAGACTCCACACTGAGCCCGGAGCCAGACTCCGGGCTCGATCCCATAATCCCAGAGCTGAAACTAAGAGTTGGACGCTCCACCGACTGAGCCACCCAGATGCCCCACTTTCCTGCATTTTATCAAAAGACCATGATGTCTATATCTCCTTGTACTCGCTGACCACTGCCCAAAGCCTACCAACTCATTCTTTGAAAATCCCACCTGTTTCACAGATAAAGAAACTAAGGTTCAAAGAGGAAAAGTTGGAACCAAGGTTCATAAGCCAGTGGCAGGAGACCTGGCATTAAACTCAAGTCTCCTTATTCTCAAACCCAAAGCTTGATTCTTTGTCATCACCTCTAAATTTTCCCTATGACTGTTATGGAACACAAACACTTGTCACTGAGGGGTATACTAAACTGGGCTTTGTTCAGCAATTGTACCATTATAACCATTATAATTATACCATTATAACAATTGTACCAATTGTACCATATGGCTAGCAAGAGGTGTTTTCCTTCATGGAAAACCCACTTGGAATTCTTTTTATTATAGAATATGCGTCCTCATGAAGACCATTTCAAGGATCTCCCAAGAGACAAATTCTGACCTATCCTCCCAGGGTGAACCCCACTGAGGGTGATCTGTCTGTTTCATGACAAGGAGGACCCACCTCAGTGACTTTTTCATGCACCTGATAGTCTAGCTACGAGACGCGATAATTAACTGCATGTTTTTATAAACTGGGTGACAATTAAAGCTGAGGTTGCTAAGCAGTTCTGAGAACACTCACCTTACAAGATGTAGTTTTCATATTTTGTGACAATGGTCTGAAAAAGACGCACATAATGTTTCCTTATGTGGATGAGGCTGCTGCTGGTTATGTTTTAATTAATAACCCAATTATAAGAGCAGAGCAATAGGTGGTAATTTAGCTCCTTTGCTGCCAGTTAATTCTTGCTTCCTCACCACCAGGCTGGGGAGCTCTTCAGAAACAATGTAAGGAATTTGTTCTAGAATATATCCAGCTACAACACGGTCCCACCTCCCTGGGTCCCTAACCTCATGTTCCTAAAACTTTGCGGCAGGAATGGGTTGGAGGGTGGTCAGGAATGAGGCAGTGAGTCTTGGTAAACTGTCATGATTTGGCTGCAGTAGGATGAGGCAGAATTGGTCCAGGTGGGGACCGGCCGTGAAGGTAAGGCTGGGTGTGTCAAGCACAGTGTTCGTACAATGAGGTGAACTCAATCTCAGTTCCAGATATTTGGGGGGACGATGGAAAGGGTGAATAATTTGCTTGGATTGGGGGGATTTTTCTCGACTGCCCATTTAAGAGATGGGAATGCGCATGGTTTCAATGGTTCATTTTCCTCTCCTATTGCCTTTCTAGAGTTTTCCATGGTCTTACTTCTCAGGCAAGGCCACTCCATTTCGCTCAGGATGATGGTGGAGTTTACTTGCTGTGATACTTCTCTGATTTATGAGTGCTAAACCTAGCACATGATGATGGAAGGAAAGAAGGGGCATCACGGAGGAGTTGTGACCCAGGGAAAATAGACCGTGGGGCTCTTCCCTGGAGAATGGGAATGTGGTCTGCTTCATAGGTGGTTCCCGGAGCCATGTGGAGCCCAGTCTGCAGGACTGGACACTGAAGCCAAGATTGGGAGGAAAGGTGGAGGCATGCAGCCATTGCTGATATATTTAGTACCTCAGTTAACGTTGGTTTAAAAAAAATGGGATGGGGGGCGTGCCTGGGTGGCTCAGCTGGTTGAGTGTCCGACTCTTGATTTCAGCTCAGGTCCTGATCTGAGGGTTGTGAGATCAAGCCCCATGTTGGGCTCCACACTTAATGGGGAGTCAGCTTGGGATTCTCTCTGTCTCTCTCCCTCTGCCCCTCCCCCTGCTTGCACCCTCTCTGTCTCTCTCTCTCTCTCTAAAATAAATAAATAAATAAAATCTTTTTAAAAAAATGGGGTGGCCTCTGGAAAACAGTATGGAGGTTCCTTAAACAGTTGAAATTAGAGCTACCGTTCGATCCAGCAATTGCACTACTGGGTATTTACCCCAAAGATACAAATGTAGGGACCCGAAGGGGTACGTGTACCCCAATGTTTATAGCAGCAATGTCCACCATAGCCAAACTGGAAAGAGCCAAGATGCCCATCGACAGATGAATGGATAAAGAAGATGTGGTATATATACACAATGGAATATTATGCAGCCATCAAAAGGAATGAGATCTTGCCATTTGCAACGACGTGGATGGAACTGGAGGGTGTTATGCTGAGTGAAATAAGTCAATCAGAGAAAGACATGTATCCTATGACCTCACTGATATGAGGAATTCTTAATCTCAGGAAAGAAACTGAGTGTTACTGGAGTGGTCGGGGGTGGGAGGGATGGGGTGGCTGGGTGATAGACACTGGGGAGGGTATGTGCTATGGTGAGCGCTGTGAATTGTGCAAGACTGTTGAATCACAGTTCTGTACTTCTGAAACAAATAACGCAACATATTTTAAGAAAAAAGAAAAAGAAGAAGATAACAGGAGAGGAAGAAAAGGGGAGTATGTCAGAGGGGGAGATGAACCATGAGAGATGATGGACTCTTAAAAACAAACTGAGGGTTCTAGAGGGGAGGGGGGTAGGGGGATGGGTTAGCCTGGTGATGGGTATTGAGGAGGGCACGTTCTGCATGGAGCACTGGGTGTTATGCACAAACAATGAATCATGGAACACTGCACCAAAAACTAATGATGTAATATATGGTGATTAACATAACAATAAAAAATTTTTTTAAAAGAATAATAAAAAAATGGGGTGGCATTGGACATTTGCATTTGTGGCTTTTGTAAATACAAATGTACATCGATATGTGCACGTTTAGAAAATGCTGATCATTCCTATACCTTTTACCATTCTGTAGTTGTGTTTTCTTTCATTTAACAGTATATCATGAGCTTCTCTGTTCCGACGTTTTTTTGTTTGGCCAACCAGTGCATGCACAGTCTTGAAAGGTATTCCATTAATCTTCTATGGTGGGGCATATGTTTCAAATTTTTGCTATGGGCTGAACATCTGTCTTCTGCTCTGATAGGCATTTGCTATCACATACTACATTCCCGTAGATAACATGGGTTTGTTCTAGACTCCGTTCTGTTCCGTTCATCTCTCCAGCTATTTATACATCAATCCCATATTGTTTTACTTATCATAACTTTGTTACATATCTCTAGCACTCCAAACCCCTAATTCTTATTTTAAAATGTCCAGGCTGTTCTTGTACATTTTCTATTTCAGATGGGTTATTTCCCCTCAGTTTGAAAAATTCCGTGAAAAATCCCGTGAGCTCTTATTGAAATGGCTTTGTGTCTGAGAGACGAGGGACTCTGAAAAACAAACTGAGGGTTCTAGAGGGGAGGGGGGTGGGGGGATGGGTTAGCCTGGTGATGGGTATTAAGGAGGGCACGTTGTGCACGGAGCACTGGGTGTTATGCACAAACAATGAATCGTGGAACACTACATCACAAACTAATGATGTAATGTATGGTGATTAACATAACATAAAAAAAAAAGAAATGGCTTTGTGTTTATGGGTTAATTTGCATAGAATCAATGTATTAAGGATGGGACTTCCCACCAGCAATATAACATGCCCTTGTTCATTCATGTCTTCCTTTTTGTCCTTCTAGACAATTATATAGCTTTTCTTCATATTAAAAGTCTGACTTTTTCTAATTGATCACTCCTAGTATCTATATACTATATAGTATATATAAGGAGCACTTTTGAATTTTTTTTTAAGATTTTATTTATTTTTTTGACAGAGAGACACAGCGAGAGAGGGAACACAAGCAGGGGGAGAGGGAGAGGGAGAAGCAGACTCCCCGCGGAGCAGGGAGCCCGATGCGGGGCTCCATCCCAGGACCCTGGGATCATGACCTGAGCCGAAGGCAGACGCTTAACGACTGAGCCGCCCAGGCGCCCCAACACTTTTGAATTTTTGAATGTTGCTTTTTTGTCCTTTTTTTCCCCTAATGGAGTATTTGTCTTTTTCTTATTGGTTCATGTATTAATCAGGCTTTCGGGGCCAGATAATTCTTTGTTATAGGGAGCTGTCCTGTGCATTGTAGGATGGTTAGCAGCGTCCCTGGTCTCTACCCACTAGCTGCCAGTCACCTCTCTACCCCAAGTTGTGACAACTAAACTATCTGCTAGGGTTGCCAGATGTCCTCTGGGGAGCAACCTCCCCCCACCCCGCCCCATTGGCTGAGAGCATAATGAAGTAAAAGTTAAGACACACCATTGAGAGGGGCTTCAAGTGTGACGGACATTCTGAAACGAGGATCGAGTGTCCAGCATGCAACTTGCTTGGCCTGTCTGGAGTAATGTAAGAGAACTCTTTCCACGTGGAATATTTCAGCTATTGGTTATCATATGCATTTCAGATATGTCCCCCTTTTTGATGATCTACCTTCTGCCTCAATAGTGCATTAGTCCAAAGGTTATTCCTTTCCAAAGGCAAGAAGAATACAATCTCTACTTAATATGATTACTTTTTACCTATGGAACAATCAGCTGTTTGGAAAGGTCAAGCAGACCAGTGACCTCTAACAGGAAAAAAACCAAATTCTTGCCATTGTCTTTACTCAAATCATTTAAAACTGTATCCCCTGGGGTAGCCTGATTACAGAATAATTTTGAGGGAATGTGGGGAAGGCCCTCTATGATTCGTATTTTATTTATTTTTTAAAGATTTATTTATTTATTTGAGAGAGAGAGAGCGGGGGGTTGGCAGAGGGAGAGAGATAAACACAAGCAGACTCCTCGCTCATTGTGGAGGCTGACGTGGGGCTCGATCCCATGACCCTGAGCTCATGACCTGAGCTGAAACCAAGAGTCAGACGCTTAACCGACAGCACCACCCAGGGGCCCCATATGACTCATATTTTAAATCACACGACGTGATGACTACCTGCTTTACCTACACAGGTGAGTATCTGGTGTGCGGTTTCATTGTCCATAAGATGATACCTTTCTTTATTCCTCTCTCGGAGGGGTTGTGAAGATCAAATAAACATGTGCTGCCTTAACCCGCATTTTCCATTTAAATTCATTAAAATGAAAGAAAATTAAGACTTTAGTTCTTCGGCCACATTAGCCACCTTTCAAGAACTCCTAACTACATGTGGCTGGTGGCTGTGTATGGGACAGCACCCGTAGAGGACATTTCCATTCTCATTGATAAAAGCTCTACCAACAGCCCTGTTTTCAAGGATAAAGCCTGGTACACAAAAAACAAGTTATGTTACGATTGCTGTTACTGGAATTTGGAACTCTCATACACACACAAGGAGGGGCCCCCAGCCACGCTCCAACAAGCATCCGAGTATGGGGCTGCATCTAAGGCCATCGCGAAAGCAATGAAAACATAATTAAACCCTTGAAAAAAATAGGAGCAAGGGTCAAATAATCATGCGTGCACTGCTTTTGGCAAACATCATTGTCTGGACCACAATAGACAGCTTCGTGAACCTTGTAATTACAGTGGCAAAAAAAAAAAGAAAGAGAGAGAGAGCCTTATTTTTCTATAGGATGACTCGTTCAGACTAGCCATTTATGAAAAGGCATGTAATCTTCTGGATTCTAATATCCTTTACTCATGTTCTGTAAGACGAGGACTCAAAACTGTGAGCCCGAGAGAGTGGGGGGTAGCTCTAGGATGGCTGCAGCAGCTAGTCCCCTGCTCGGAGGTGCCTGGCAGGCTTTGGTGTGATACAAGAAAAGGACAGTCATGAATAACACATAGCCCCCAAGGACTTAAAACTGCAACCGACAATAACAACAACAGGAACAGTACGTGTTATGTGTCAAGGCTCACGCTAAATGCTTTATGCACCTTCCTGCATTTACTGTTGCCAAAATACCAACGAAGTAAGCATTCGGCATCATTCCAATTCTCATGGATGCAGAGACTAGGCTCCAAGAGCTTAAATCATTTGCCTGAGGTCATTAGTCACTAAGTATCAGACTCAAAGGTTGAACTTAAGTATGCCTGACTCCAGAGCCCATGCTCCTAATTGCTCAAACCCCTTGTCCCTGATCAGGATGGCTCCAAATGAAGGAAGAAATTCCACTTGTTCCTTTGGGGAAAGAATGTTTGGGCCTTGGTCTGACACTCCCTCCAATTCTTCCCAGACTTGGCTCCATCCTAAACTGCAAGGGCCTCACACAGTGTGTGGACACCCCAACCTGTTCCTCCAACTGTCTCTTCTACTCCCCATAAAAGACCCCATTCAGACTCTGGAATCCGGCTCAAGGCTGCTTGATATGGAATTCTGGGATCCTGAGTACCAAGAGTATGGTTTAGGGGCAGGGAGCATGAGCCCTTGACCCCATAGACTTCCTCCTCTTTGGGGAGGGGCACGGCTGGAAAAGGGTCAAGGGAGGGTCCTCCAAAGATTCATTACTCAAAGTGGGGTCCCAGTACCAGCATCACCAACATCCCCAGGGAAGCTGTTAGACATGCAAATTCTCAGGCCCCAGCCTAGATCTAGACCCAGACAAATGCTGGACATGGTCCCTAGCAACCTGTGTCTTAGCAAGCTCTCCAGTGATCCAGACACTCGCTATGCCTCAAGAACCACTGATCTGGGACACAGATCTTGCTACACAAGTGTGCTCCACCTGGGAGCTTGTTAGAAATGCAAATTCTGGGCCCCACTACAGACCCGCATCAGAATTGATGAGGGCAGAACCCAGCCATATGTTTGGATGTCCTCTCCACGTGATTCTTATGTGCACGAAAGTTTGAATAGAACTGCTCTCATGTAGGGGCTCCTTCACCTTTCTTCCCTGCTTCCCTGTGTATTATTATTAGTAAGGGCTGTTTCTATCCAAATGACAGAAACCCAAACATTATTGGTTTAAAGGAGGAAAGGGGATTTATTAGCTTATGCTATTGAATAATTCGTGAGTAGATCTGGCGCCACTAGTTAGGGTAGCAAGTTGGAGTCCAGGGACCAAACCCACCCCCCTCCCAGGCCTGTTTTCAGAGTTTATTTGGAAACAGCCACACCCATCCATTTTAAGTGTTGCCTATGGCTGGCTGCATGCCACAATGGCAGACGTGCGTGGTTGTGACGCTGACATTAAGGCCCCCAAAGCCTAAAATATTTACAGAAAAAAGTTTGCAGAGCCTTGCTTTCAAGCATGAAGCCCAGGACCGGGACCCTTCCTGACCAGATATTGGGAAGATACTGGGGTGCAGGACACCCAGTCTGTGGGCTCAGCAGGCTCTTAGACCTTGTTTACTTGAGGGCAATCAAGCCAGGAGTTTTAGTAGTCAGCCACATTCTTGGGTTCCATGCATTTCACACAGACACACACAAGTGTGTGCATGTATAAATACATATATGTCTGTATAGATCTACATATAAATATAAAATATCCCTTTATGCTCAATCAGTCAACCTTTTGGTGTAGATTTATACAGCAATATATGAAGCATTTTGCCTACTACCTCTGGGGTATAGATTCCTAGTTAGGGTGTGTGGCATAATAAGAAATACATATTTGGTCTTTGATCATAGTTTCTGGCACCCAGCTTCCCAAACTCTTGAAAACTCTGGAGTGGTAAGAGTGTCTTTTGTATGTCATTGAGTTAGCTAATGGTTGAGAACCCTCAGATAGGGGCGCCTGGGTGGCTCAGTCAGTTGGGCGTCTGCCTTCAGCTCGGGTCATGATCTCAGAGTCCTGGGATCGAGTCCCGCATTGGGTTCCCTGCTCAGCAGGGAGTCTGCTTCTCCCTCTCCTTCTGCACCTCCCCCTGCTCGTGCTCTCTCTCTCTCTCTCACTCACTCTCTCTCTCAAATAAATAAATAAAATCTTAAAAAAAAGAACCCCCAGATAGCTTCAGAACAGAAGAGGGGCTAGAGGTTGAGTTCAATTACCAATGCCAGATGATTAAATCTATCACATCTGTGTGATGGAGCCTCCTAGAAACCCTGAAACAAAGAGGTTCAGTGGGCTTCTGGGTTGGTGAACACACCAAGGTTTGGGAGTATAGTGCACCCAGAGAGGGTATGGAAGCTCTGCTTGCCCCCAACCCACATGCCCGCACCTTGCCCTGTGCATCTCTTCCATCCTGCTATTCCTGAATTGCAACCTTTAACCAGTAAATAAAAGTACAGTGTTTCCGTGAGCTCTGTGACCCATTCTAACAAATTTTGAACCCAAGGAGGGTGTCATGGGAACCTACCATTTATAACTGGTTGGTCAGAGGTATGAGAGGCACCAGACCTGTCACTGGTGTCTGAGGTGGGGTCTAGTGGGATTGAGCTCTTAAATCTATGGAATCTGACACCAACTCTAGGTACTCAGTGTCAGAATTGAATTGAATTTTCGGACACCCAGTTGGATGTCCAGAGAATTGGAGAATTGGCTATTGGTGTTGCAAAACACCTCAGAGGGTGCTCCTCAAAGGTTAACTTTAATCTGCATGATCCCAGGGGTAATTTATATACTTATTTATATCCCACAGTTGATTCAGAAGCGTTTTGAGCTAAGTTATGGGTAGCTAAGGGATTTATGAGCATGGTCTGAAGTTGTCAGCATTGCTGTTCTGTAATATCTTGCCTTTGCTTCTCTAAGGTTATTCTTTAGGTGGGGGATTTGTGGACACTGAGGGGCAAGCTGAGTTTGGCAGCTGAGTTGGTATAGGGAGAATAAGAAAGACCACTAAGCTGCATTAATTCTGCTAAAGCAACTCCAAGAGCTGGGGGTGGGGGGGGGCGGGGGGATGCAAGATCATAAATCACACCCACAGCAGAACCACAGTTGATAGCAGCAATCATAGGGAGGGCTCTGGATTTCCACAGCATTCTAGAATAATCTCACCTGGATTTCAAGGAGCGAGGAGACCCAAGGACATTTTAGGACCTCCAAAGGCACTGGCTATCTTCCTGTTTGGATGCTCCTGATTTTACATCATATTAAACTATGCCCACACTGAACATAATTCACATATAATGATGTAAGTGTCGAGTTGTATTTTAGTAGACTCAATGATTTAATGTTACCTTGGCAAAGATTTAATTAATCTTTTCTTTCTGTGTTTTGGAGACATTTTTTTTTTAAACTCCAATTATTTCTGTAAGCCCTGGTGAAACTTGTAGGGCCCTGACCCAGGGGAAGGCCCTGGGCATGCATCTACAATGCTGAGTCCACCCATCTGGATTGGATGGAAAGAGACAGTGTTCAAAAGTTGCTAGCTTGGCAAATGCAGGGGTCATACTCCAAGGTTGTGTCCTCTGTGACATTGGGTGTGGGGGCGGGGAAGCAGCACAGCATAGCTGTTTAATTTCATACTTATTCTTAGGACAGGGGTCCAGGATGTTACAAAGACTGACTGAAATTGTGTAATCCATTTTGAGAACCTCACCAGGGAGGACAGCTTGAGTCCAACAGGCCCACAGAGAAATTAGTATAAAAGGACAAGTGAATGTCAATTAAAATCAGCAATTGGCTTTGCAGGATAGGATGGTGACTCTATGGGATACACAGAAAATGTCCATCCTTTGAGGGTGTAATCCATTGCAAGAGTCCTCCTCAAAGACCTTGGCGAGATTCTCAGGAAAACAAATGACCTCATTAATTAAATGGGTTAATACTCTCCCATGCTTTCCTTAATTGCTATTTCTGATTTTCAGGAGAAGCATTTTCAAGGCAAATTGAGCACCCAGAGCCTCCCGTAATCAATGTCACAATAAGCCCCATATGCTTGGAAAGCGATTTACAAAGGTAACTGTGTAGGATGCAGGTGCCCAGCTCGCCTCCACCTCCCGAGGGTCCTTGTGTGAACCCAATTCCTAAGTGCCCCGCCCAACTGGCTTTGTCTTCCAGCCCAGCCAGAAATCCAAGAAGTTCCTTCATCATCATTTCTCCCTACAGAAGACATTTTCTTCTAATTTGAAGACACGCTCTGTTTCCATTTTATTCATTGAGTCCATATTATTGGAATACCTTTGCTTCTGTTCTAAGCACAAGAGATAAAGCAGGAAACATAACAGACCAAGATCACAGCTCCGTGGGGCTTACTTTCCATTTGGTGAGTTTCCTCTACAACCTCGTTTGAGTGCTGTTGGTTTGTAGGAGAAAGGGTTCTTTTTCTGTCATAGGCTGCCCACCATTTACCCCTGTTGAACCAGAGGATGGGGACCTTTTTCTCACCCAAATTTATTTTTCTGATGCGCAGGTCAATAGCTCGTACATAGAAGTCACATCAATTAGGAACTGTATCTGGCTATAAGTAACAGGGACCCCTCCCCACATTCCCCAGTATACTGATTTAAATCAGATAATGAGTCTTCTCCCCGCTCCCCCATGATTCAGTCCAGTAGGAAGTGCAGGGATATTGTAGTGAATCCACAATGTCATCAAAATCTGAGTTCTTTTTGTACCCATTCCCATCCCTTCAAGACTTCCTTGTTGGCCCCAGATGGCCACTGGAGCAATGACAGTCACACTCAGGGTCCAGACCATCAGAAAGATGAAGGGGAAGGGTAAACAAGCCAAGAGTGCCCATCCTTGAAGAAGAAGGGAAGCAAGCCGCCATGGTGTGAGGACATGCAAGGGGCCCAAAGGAGGTGTTCACATGTAGAGGAAGTGAGACCTCCTGCCAACATGTTGACCATGACTTCATGAGTAGCCCTGAGCCAGAAATGTCCAGCTAGTCTGTTCCCAAATTCTTGACTCACGGAAACTTTGGGAGATAATAACTTTTTATGGTGCTACTCTGCTAAGCTTGGGGATACTTTGTTACACAGCAATAGACAACTAATACAGAGGGAGACCATGAAATACAGATTTTGGTCAGCACTGTGGCAGAGATTGCTGGTTTTCCACCAAGGTCTATTTGAACACGTGGCCAGACTACATGTCCCTTTCTCTCTTGCAGGTAGAGGTGGCCATGTGACTAAGTGCTATCCAGTGGAATATGAAAGGAGGTTATATATATACTGCTTCTAGTTCTGGCCAACAAACCTGCATGTGCTCTTCCAAACATTTTCCCCTTCCAAAATGACTATTCTCCTTCTGCCGCCTCATTGCAGACAATAATGACACGGCCCTGAGAGGCAGCAGGACCACAAGATGGAAGGAGCCTGGGTCCCTGAGTAACCACATAGAAAAATGCTGCCTTGACAAGCTAAGTCCCTGCCAAATATTATTTTGAGAGCATGAAATAAGCTTTGATTACATTGAGCCACTGAATTTTGGAAACTTGTTCTTATCCCAGTCCAGACTATTCTACCAAATACAGAAATATTTCTGCCCAAATGCAATTGCAGTTGTTACAAAGGAAGAGGGGTTAGTGGGTAGACCCTAGAAGTCTTTGTCACGGGAATATCCTGGAGACAATTCCCCTAATGGGTGAATATATGCAATGTCTACTAGCCTGTGTGCAGATGTCTGCTTCTGAGGCTATTTAAGTTACAGAATTAGGGAGAGACAGAACCATTGCCTGATCCCAGAGTCCCTAAACACTCATCCCCACTATTGGGAACTCCTTGCTGGAAATAGAGGGCACCCTATGTCCTTCAACAACCCATCTGGAACCAGACGTGTCAAAAATGTTGTGAGGCAACTCTTGACCTCATTGGACTTGAAGTTCTCTCTTACCAGCTTTGTTTGACAGTTTCCACTGGGTTGGAACCCTGACTTTGAGATCAGTATCTTGGTAAAAGAAAGAGAGAACTGGAGTTTTAGGGGCCCACACTTACCTTGTTATCACTCCCAGAGGCACCAAACACTGAAGTACACTCAGTCTATCTCCACCCTGGGGTATCCCCAACCTGTCAAAAATCCTACAATCTACTCTTGCCCAAACCTGCCTCTTCCCCAGGCTTACCTAGGAATATCTCCTACCTTCCCCTCACTAGAACGTTGTTACCATTGTACCGTTATGCTGAAACCCACACAGGGTTACCCAAGGAAGGCCATCTTTCTGACATGTCCTTCATTCATACATGGAAGCTAGCATTTGTTCAGACTCTGTTACAGCTTTATCACAGCCTACAAGGTCCAACAAGGTCTGAGCCAGGTTGCAATTCCAGCCTCATCATGAGTCACTGTCCCTAGTTCTCTGCTCTCCTGCTAACTACCCTTCAAATGAGTCAGGCTCCTCCAGGTTGGGTCTTGGCTTATGAGGTCCCCTCAGCCTGTAGCTCTCTACTGAAATGTTCCAGCTTCAGGGGAGCTTCCTTGATCCCTAAACTAGGTCAGCCTCTTCCATGACATAGGCTCATGGCTCCTGTACTTCTCCTTTCTAGTCTTTATCACAATGAAGTAATTACTGGCATAACAACCCATTCAATGCCTACTGCTCTTCTGAATGCTCACGGGGAGCAGGGGCTACGGGTCTTTCTGGTCTACCATGTAGGAGAAACATCCTGGAGCCTGGAGTAGATAACAGCGGGTAGTGAGGAAGCATTCTTTGAATGAGTCCATGTGTTACAGGTGGGGGACGGGCGGGCAGAATTTCTCACTACCCGTGTCCTTGAGGAGCTACATTGACTAGGGGAGAAGGAACACATGTGGAAAATTAGTGCAACAAATTGTTACACTGGATGAACTATACATTCATAGATGGGGCTTAAAGGGAAAATTGCATTATAACTAAGATGATTTAACAACCACGTCTTCAGGAAGCCTTTCTTATATGCCACTCAGAATGGAAGGGAAGAGCTCTCGTTCATTATAATTATGCATTCCCCTCCCCCCATCCCAGTATATACTTAGAGATATAGCAGGGGTCTAATGAAGGTGCTTTATTAATTTTTAGTGATAGAAACCGCTTGTACAATTTACCAGCCCTGTTTGTTTCTGCTAGTGGGATGGGTAAGAAATCACGGTGCAGATCCTTGTTTGGGGAAGAATCAGCAAAGAGAGACCTCAACACCGTATTTAGAAAGAACATCATCGTCCTGAGGGAATGAGTTAATAGAATATTTTGGTGGTGGCGTTGTTTGGTGGCTCAGTGAAGCCCGCCCCTGCCACTGCCCTGCAGGACTCCGGGACAGGCTGAGCACATTTCTTTCCACTGAAAATTACAGAAATGCCCTTTTGAGTGGATTAAACAATAAGGACACGGATAATCCCATACAAGAAGTCCACAGGTAAATTGCTTGAGGCCAGTATGATCTGCAACCCACTCCACCTCTCCGCAAGGCTGTGGGCTCTGCCTGACACCGAGTGTCACTTCTTCCCTGGCCAAGCTCCTTCTGTGCTCCTTGACTGGCCCTCACACCCATGATGCTTTGGAGACTCACTGAAGTCTAAGACTTTTCCATGGCTAAGGTCCTGGTCCACAACTTTTTTCAAAGAGCTTAACACTGTTCCCTTTGCAAATATAATGCTGTGTTAATCTCAGAGTAACAGGGATCAAGAGTCACTGGAATAGTCCCCTATGCTGATGTGACCCATTCCATGTGGTGTATTCACTGTTGTTCTCGGCTAGAGTCTACCTTGGCTGATGTTCTTGGGTCCTGCCTACCGAAAAGCCAGGATGGACTGGTGCACGGACAAGAATAAAAGGGCATGCCACACAAGTGGTACAGTCAAGAAAAAAGCCTTGAGATGAGAAAGGCTTCTCCACCACCCCCGACCATGTGCATTACCCCATCATCCCACACCCAACCATGGGAAAGGATTCCCTGAATTGAGAGGCAGAGGTGCATTAGTCTGCTCAGGCTACCATAACAAAGTACCATAACTGGGGGGCTTAAACAACAGACATTTACTTTCCCACAGCTCTGAAGGATGGAAGTCCAAGATCAAGGTGCTGGTAGGAATGGTTGCTTCTGGAAGCCTCTCTCCTTGACTTGCAGATGGCGGTCTTCTCTCTGCATCCTCGCATGGTCTTTCCCCTGTGTGCATGTGCTTCTGGTGTCTCTTCCTCTTCTTATAAGGACACCAGCCCTATTGAGTTGGGGTCCCACCCTTATGACCACATTTAACCCTCCTTAAAGGCCCTATCTCCAATACAATCATACTGGAGGTTAGGGGTTCAACTATGAACTTGGGGTTGGGGGGGCAGGGAGATGCAATTCAGTCTATAACAGGAGATAAAGGAAGAAAACATAGACATGATGATTTCCAGAGACAGGGACCCTGCACCCCACTGCCTGGCCTGAGGCCCCTATTGATGAAGACCTCAGCTGTATTTGGGAGGAAATATGGCAGGGGAGCTTGAAGTCCGTCCTCCACATGGAGCTCCAGAGAATGGGCAGGGAGGAGACCAGATGCTAATGAGAGATGGCCATTCATTAATCCAGAGAAATAGCACCTTGGAGGGCTGCTGGGCAATTTTTTGCCCCCACCCCCAAGCAGTGTGGAACCAAAAGGATTTCTGAGGACCCAAGAGTAGAGGAGAAGTAGAGGTGAGATCTTCAAATCCAACAAGGCCATCAAGGTAAAACCAGAAGAGGCTTAGCAGTGACCTGCTTAGAAGCAGCATCTATGGATGACTTGAAGATCAGATGCCCCTTCTCCAGGCTCTGGCATCCCTCAGACTCAGAACAGCCCCCCCAAAAAGTGGAAAGGAAAACTGGATTAACTGATAGTAAGTTTCTGTCACTCAAGCACAATGGTGGCTCAAGAGAGAAGTCACGTTGTTTTTTAAAAACAAATAAGAGGATGGTGATAGTTTTGGCTTATATGAGTGGACTGAGATCCAAAACCACACCAGTGGATTAGGTGCAGGACACAGACGGCCGTCCGTGCTCTGCCAAAGAAGGTGCATATTAGCTGGTGGGCTAATATGGAAAATCATGGAAAGCCACTGTCCATGACTTAAGCACAAACACTTCCTTGAGAGGAGAAGAAAGTATTCCCGTATTTCCTCCCAAATACAGCTGAGGTCTTCATCAATATGGGCCTTAGGCCAGGCAGTGGGGTGCAGGGTCCTGGTCTCGGGAAGAAAATATTTGCAAAATCACATATCCCCTAACAAAAGACTTGAATCCAGAATGTGTTAAGAAATCTCAAAACTCAACAACGGGAAGCCAGATGATCCAGTTTAAAAATGGGCAAAAGACATCAGCAGACACTTCACCAGTGAGGGCATAGGATGACAAATAAGCATATGAAAAGACATTCAACATCATTTGTCAGGAAGGGATGTAGAATAGAGATGAGATAATGCTAGATATCCGTTTGATTGGCTAAAAGAAAAGAAAAGAGAAAAAAAAAAAACCCTGATAATACCAAGGCTGATAAGCATGCAGAGCAATGGGAACTCCCATACATTGCTGGTGGGAATCCCAATGGTGTGACTGCCCTGGAAAAGAGCCTAGCATTTATAAAGTTAATTATGCATTTACCCTATGACCCAGAAGGCCCACTCCTGGAGAAAGGAAAACTTACGTTAACGAAAAAAACTAGAAACGAGTGTTTCTAGCAGCTCTAGTAGAAACTGTCAAACACGGGAAACAACTCAGGTGTCCTTCAGCAGGTGGATGGGTAAACAAACCAATATATCGATCCAAAGTGATGCTACTTAGCACTAACAGGGACAAAGTGGTAAAAAGCAGCAGCTCAGATGAATCCTGAAGTCACGATGCTGAATGAAAGAAGCCAGTCTCAGAAGTTTGCACAGTGCACAATTCCATTTATATGCCATTGCTGGAAAGGCAAAACTGCGGAGACGAGAATCGCATCAAGGATTGCCAGACGAGAGAGAGGAGCTAGGAAGGGATAGCTTGAGGGAAAGCCTTGGGTCCTTCATCCTGATTACGGTGGTGCTTACACAAATCTATACACGTGTTCAAAGTCATAAACCTGTACGTCAGAAGAAAAGAGTCAATCTTATCGTATAATCCTGTAATGCAGGTATTCCTGGGAAGGGTTTAACCTTCTATGTCAGCCCCGCTGTGCTCAAGGAAAGTGTTCTGGGTCAGAAAAAAATAATTAAGTGGTTCCGTGCCTGGAAATCCTGTGCTCTCTCTCGAATTTGGAGTAGGGATCTGTAACACGCACATGCTCTGTGGTGGTGGAGCTTCGGGGGTGGCCGGCAGCATGGAGAAGCCTCAGATGGACCGGGACAAAGGTAGACACAACCAGACAGCAGCCAAGGGAGAAGGCACACAGAGGACCAGCCAACTCAGGAGCCCCTCTCTCCAAATATCCAAGAGCGAGGGGACTCCTGAAAGAGGAGGGCATGGACCAGATCCTCCTTGTTGCCTAGGTACGGGTTATCTGTTGACAGTTGTCTACACCTATTTACCTGTCTGTCTCGCCCAGTAGACTGTCAGGATCCCTGAGGGCGGGGCCTGAATCTTATGCATCTTTGAGTCACCAATATGCCCAGCCTGGCACATAGCAGCTAGTTACAGCTGTTTGTTGAATTTAAAAGGAAAGAAGGAAGGAAGGAAGGAAGGAAGGAAGGAAGGAAGGAAGGAAGGAAGGAAGGAAGGAAGGAAGGAAGGAAGGAAAAGAGGGAGGGAGGGAGGGAGGGAGGGAGGAAATAAAGGAACAAACATCTGATTCTTCCTGTGCTGATGAGGTCAGAAAAGGGAGCCAGCTAAGACAGGGAGACCCTTGGGCAGGCTGTTATACACGTCCCTGACAGACTCAATCAGGTTCCCATCACAATCACCCAAGGCACAGGAAGGTACCACTATTTTAGCAAGAGAAACCGGGACACGGTATAAATATTAACAGAAGAATTGCTTAAACGTATTAGACATAATTTCTTTGGGATCCTTCCCAGTTCCAAAATTCCACAATACTGGTATTACAAATGGAATACTTGGTTAGATAACCTACTACAAAATTTCTATTGGATTCCTTGTGTTCATACCTGAGCGCTGGGGAATTCATAAAAGAAGGAGCTGAAATGTTGACGCTTTCCCATGGTCTGTTCCCTCTGGCTCCTGATCAATGCCACCATCACCAACTTCGCCTCCTGGATCAGGATCCTCTACACCTCCACCTTCTCCACCTACGTCTGCACCGCCCGCCCCCGCCCCCCGCCCTACCTTCTCTGCCAAAACCTACATCCCCTCCGTTGTTTTTTTTCTCTGACTCCTGTGTGTCCTTCAAGACTCGTCTCGGGCATCACCTTCTTCGAGAAGCCTCTCCCTGCATCTCAGTTACCACTCCAGGCCAATCTGTTTTGAACTCAATTTTTTAAAAATTTTTTTCATAGACATTTTATTATTTTTTTATTATGTTATGTTAATCACCATACATTACCGGGCCAATCTGTTTTAAGACGATCTCCCTTGGTATTCTCAAAGCATAGCACAGACTTTTCTGCAGCCAAGAGTTTCTCCAACTGGATTGGAATCGTTGGCTGAGTCGCCTGTCTTTCGCCACATACATTGCACCGTTTGCCGAGGTCATCTCTTTATTTACAGTGCCTGGCCTGAAATGTGCCTGGCATATAAGAGACACTTGGCGAAGTGACGAACACGTGAATCTTTTAAATTATTCAGAAACCAGCAAGCCCTAACCCTCTGGCAGGTTTCACGTGTGGTGACTATTTCTGTGAGATCGACTTTAGCAGCAAACGTGGTGAGGTCGACTTCTCCAGGCTCAGGTCCGGTGTTAATCGAAGGCCACAGACAAATTGCGCCTGGCCAAGGAGTGCCAAGGGGGCGAACGGAAGTGAACTTCAGACGGCAACACTACCTCACACTCGCCACTAGATGGCAGCCGCACCCAAGGAGCAGGTGGCTTCTGGCCTCTGACCAGGCCCCTGCCCCAGGTCTGGTCCCCCAGCCCCAGTGTGGCTCCTCCTGGGGACTGGGCCTCCGGAGGAGGATGGCAGGTCCTGGCGGGTCCTGATGCTGCTGATCCACCCCCCCGAAGATGTTCATCTTCCTCCCTGGGAAGGCTCCACTCCCACAAGATTCAGGTCCCCACCCGGCAGCTCCCACCCCACATCGTAAAATTCCCATTGCGGAGAGAGCTCCCAATTGCCCAGGCAGGACCTGGCCCGGCTGGTGCATTAATATGTACGGACAAAGAAAGGAGCAGTCGTATCTCCTTGGGGGCCGCCCCCCACCACCCCAGGAAATGAGGACATCTTGAGAACTGTCAGACAGGAGGAAATGGATAGGTAGACACAAGGGAAAAGAGTGTGAGAAGAGACAAGAGGAAAGGGAAAAGCCAAGTTGGGAGTGGCTGGAGGAGAAGACCTTAGTCTCAGCCCTAGGATCTGCACAGACGCCTGACCCAGCTGGAGGGACCGGTGGGGAGATGCCTTTACGTAACTGAGCTGCTCAAGAGGACCAAGGGGCCAGACCGGGAGAGACTCGGGGCCCTCAAGTCTGGTCTCCTTGACCATGGTGCCCTTGACGGGAAAGGAAAGAGGCAAATATTGGCCAGGGAGATGGGGGCAGGTGGAAAGGGGTGGCTCTTCCCGGGGTTGCCTGATTTGAGTAGTTGCTTTGCATGATGTTCCCCGGGCCCCGGAAAACAAAAATTCCTCTCGACCGTCTTAAAAGGAGATAAGGGTCCTGTGGAGCATGGGGGGGCCTCACCTGGTGTCTATGTCATCCCTCAGGCAAGGTCTGGGTCAGAAGCATCACTGGGGTGCGAGCAGGCGTTCCCTCTGAGCATATTCTCCAAAAGTGGTGGTGTTTGGGTTTTTTTTTTTTTTTTTCTTTTTGGTTGTTGAGTTTTCTTAAGGTAGGAAGCTGCCATGATGGGTTCTTAAAATCCGGTAAAAAGACACTGGAGCAAACAGCGTGAAAGAGGGGGTGTCAACACAAACACTCCTTCACTAGAGTTGTAGCCCCACAGCCCATCATGGGACCCCTACCCACTTGCCTCCCTGGCTGGCACGAGCCCCAGGTTCCCTCCCCGAGTTCAGACCTAGCTCCCCTTCTGGAGGGGCATCGGCAGGGGCTGCCCAGTTGTCCCTGGCAACTCCTGCTCAGGGAGGCCTCCTCTGATGAGGACTCGGAGACTCGCAGTCCACCTGAGCGTCCCTATTCGTGACCCCTCGCAACTTGAGGTGGGAGACAGGGCAGGGAGGACGGTGAAGGATCTTTGCGTCTGGAGTGTCCCGTCTCAGTGACCCATCCCAGCAGTAGGACTGAGAAGCTCTCAAAATGTGGACCTGGGGGCACCTGGGTGGCTCCGTTGGTTAAGCATCTGGCTCTTGGATTCAGCTCAGGTCCTGATTTCATGGCTCGTGAGATCGAACCCCATGTCAGGCTCCCCGCTCAGCCGGAGTCTGCTTGGACGTGCTCTCCCTCTGCCCCTTCCCCAGCTCTCTCTCTCTCTCTCAGGTAAATAAATAAATCTTTAAAAAAAAGTGTGGACCTGCCTGCGTCATGGGGCTAGCATGAGGACCATGTGGGCAGAAGACCTCTGACAGTTGTAAGGTACCTTCTGAATGTTCCCTCTGCCATTTATTCTGCACCAACAAGGCACCTCCCGGGCCCAGGCAGGGACCTAGGATCCCAGGCTACAGTGACATCTTTGCAGAACAGAGGAAAGTGGTAAATGGCACCACGGGGAGGCAACCAGCCAAGTCCAGAACATGGGAGTTGGCTAAGTCAGACAGCCTGGCGGCTTCAGGAACCAAATGGTGTGAGTAGGGCAGGGAATGGCTGTCGTAGACACAAGAAGCGTAGCTCCTACGAGTAAGGGCTGGCGCCGGTCAGGATCCTGCTGTGTGTCACCTGACCATAAAAGGATGATTTAGAGCCATCCAGGGACAGGTGACTGTGGGATGAGTATTAACATTAAGTAACGTGTAAGTTTCATGTATGATTACAATCGTGGTTGTTATTTGTTAAAAAAAGAAAAGAAAAAGGAAGGAAGGAAGTCCTTCTCTGTTAGAGATACACATCTCTGCTTGCAGGGATCAACTGAAGAAGAAGGGCCTGGATCTGCTTCATCATGCAAAAAAAAAAAAAAAATATATATATATATATATGAGGGAGTCAAAGGAAACAGAACAAACATTGATAATTATCAAGGTTGGACTGTGGATACCTGACGGTTTGTTAGATCAGTGTTTTTTTTCCATTTTTGGGTATGTTAAACTTTCCAAATATATACTCTTTTATTTAAAAAAGTGTTCCAAGGAGGGGTGCCTGGGTGGCTCAGTAGGTTAAGCGTCTGCCTTCGGCTCAGGTCATGATCTTGGGGTCCTGGGATCGAGTCCCACAACGGGCTCCCTGCTCAGCGGGGAGTCTGCTTCTCCCTCTGCCTGCCCACCAGCTCGTGCTCTCTCTCTCAAATAAATAAATACAATCTTTAAAAAAAAAAAAAGGTGCTCCAAGGAGTTTTGGGGGGCTGTGGCAGGGCACACAATCATCGAGAACAGAACTGTGGAAGCCCAGAGGTGGAGCTCTGAACCCAGCGGGGGCTTGGGGAGGTCGCAGAGGGGGTGAGGCCAGATTGGGTGGAGTGGCTCTGTGGAGATGGGCAGAAGGAACATCCCAGACAAGGAGAGCCCATATGCAGAAGCACAGAGGTTCCAAATGCCTTTCCTGGGATAATCAGTTCATCCTGCTTGGCTTGGCACTGGACTAGCTGAGCCCTGGGAGTCCCGTGCTGTGTCCCAGAGACCCCTCAGTTTCGGGCAGACCTGGGTGGTCGGTCACCCCATCAATCATATCCTGGAACCTGGGGCTAGCTGGATTAGGGGGTGCAGAGCTGAGCTTCAGCGGCTGGGAGCTCCAGGATGGCAGATCGGAGGGCTAAGAGCCATCCCCCAGGCAATGCCGGGCCTGCTTTCTGCGCCTCCTGCAGCCCAACTCCCCCCGGTAGCCCTTCCGCCCGGGGTGCCTGGCGTCAACTGCCCAGGGACCACGCTGGCTTCTCGCACCTCCTCTTCTGTCCCGCCAGGGATGAGCCTGCAGACAATGCAGCTTCAACCCCAGACGCCTTCTCCTGGACCCAAATACCCCCTCATCTGCATATATGCTAATATATGTACATTGCTTCGATGCATACCTATACACACACGTGTACACATACACATGTAAATCGTATACGCACACCCACCCTGTACATCACATAGCTGCGTTCAGTGCACCCTTGCTATGTGCATGTGCTTCTTCAGTCCTCACACAAGCTCTCTGAGGTCGTAATGATCACATCCACTCACCAAGTGGAGAAGTCGAGGCTCAGAGAAGTAATTTGTGCAAAGCCAAGTATCAGGAGAGCAGAGCACCTCAAAGAGCTACATCAGAGGGCTCCATGGGGCAATCAGTGAATTATGACAAAGGCCAAGGACATGGACTAGTGCCCGACGTGGACAAAGTTCTCAGCAAGGGCTGGGCTCGCCCACGGCTGAGCCGACGCCACCTGCCACAGCCTGGGGCCCGGGGGAGGAAGCGTGGAGCCTGGACTGAGGGGAAGACAAGACTGATTGGGTTATGTGCATGGCAGGATAACTCACCCTGAGGGTTTCTTCACAGATTGGAGAGAAGAGACAGGCAGTGCCGGCCGAGCAGAACATCCTCGAAAGCCTCCCGCACCAGTTCCCGCGGACACGCATCCCCACCCCCACCCGCTGAGCAGAGGGTGCGCGCCCTTCCCGGCCCACCGCCCCCCTTGCCATTTCTCCCAGTCGGATTCTTCAGACTCTTCCCAGGCTGGAAATTTCCCATTCGTGTGGCGGGTACAGAAATCAAGTTAGCAGAGAGGGAAGATTCCCTGGCCTGTCTTGGTGTTCCGCATCCCTGGGAGAGTCTCCCCGACAGACCACGGAGGAAGCCCCCCCACCCCCACCGCCATGGACTGGGACAAGCAGCAAGGACTCTCCCCCAACCTGTGGCCAGCCTGGCTTTCGGGGTCTCAGGCAGTGTTGTAGGCCTCCGGGTACCCCTTGGGGCACCTTGGGGATGGACAACCCAACGCCTCACAAGCAGCTTGTGAGAGAGGTAGAGACCCTTCCCCTCCATTCCCGCGGTGCCATCATTCCGTTCTCATCACGGGCACATGCAAAGCCACGGGGGCATAATCGGGGAAGCCGGGAGAGGCAAGGGTGGACATCTGCCCCCAGTTCAGAGACACCTGGGCCTGGGGTGGGGCAGGACCCCACATGCTCCTGACCCTTTGTCACACGTGGTACCCACCCACAGGTGCTGGAAAGTTCCCAGAGGCACCCCCCCCATCTTGGAACCGAGGATGTTAAGTAAGCCTCCACCTGCCCTCTCCAGCATCCAGAACGAACACAGCTCCCAGATCTCATTGTCACGGCCTGCGCTGGATGAAGCCAGCAGAGCCTCTGGGAAATCTGGCCTTTGGCATCACCACCATCACCATCACTCACTCCACCACCGCAGAAAGCCCAGCTCGCCTGATGTCTGAGCCTGGGCCAGGAGAAACAGCCCTGCCCAGACACCAACCTAATGCACGTCTCCGCTAAAACTTGACGACAGACTGCAGAGAAGCTTCATTAATTTTTCACAAGGTTCATCCAGTAGTGGCTGAGCCGAGCTGAGACAAAGCCACAGCATGAGAATGCCCGTACCAGCAGCCTGCAAAGGGTTAAGCCATTAGCCCATAGCCTGGTGAGCTCATCCCCACTGGAGCCCGCTCAGTGGCTGGGATCCGAGGCACATCAGCTCCTAGATGGGGCCAGCAAGGCTTTCTCTGGCTGGGATGAAGAACTTGAACAGAAACTCATTGCCGGCTTCCTCCCCCCGTGCAAGCCGTGTGTGATTCCCAGGTTCAGCGTCCTTTCCCCTGGGACACGGACGACAGTAAGTAAGGAGGGGATCGGTCCCCTCTGCCCTCCCATTTCCCTGGAGAAACGAGCTGATTTTAACTTTGCTTGAGAGTGTGTTGAGTCTCTGAGCGGGAACTGGAACGCGAATATGATGGACCGAGCCTCGGGACGGGGTGAACCAGCCGCCAGCTGGGTGGACCGGGGCTGCCCAGGGAGAATGCTGACAGCCCAGTGGCAGGGGACGGGGGGAGGGGGGCTGCCCTGCTAAGCCCCTGGGAGAGGGGAAGCTGTGTGCAGACCGCTGCTTCAGCCCTGGGCGTATAGCATCTAGACTTCACCCTTGGCCGCTGGGAGGGGCGGCGAGGGCCAGGCAGGGACCTCAGTCTCAAGCCCGGGCAGAGACAGGGGCCAAAAAGGCAGACCACGAAGCACCAGGTGACCCTCCCTTTCCCAGAGTGCATGGGTGGGGGTGGGGGGGGGAACCTCACACCCAGAATGCCCCCCCCCAGAATCCCAGATCAGACCTCAGCATCTGCTGCTCACGCCTCCCTACTGCATGCGGGCGTGGCAGGCGCCGAGGGCAGGTGCCAGGGAAACCAGGGGCAGCAGGCTTCGTGTCAGCAAGCGGAAACAAGGCAGGCACGGAGCAAGGACCGAAACACGGAGGGTGAACCAATCGTTCGCGGAAAAGCAAATATCACCTGAGCTATTTTTCTGCCTTGTTCCTGGGCAGGGTCTGGGAGCTGGCTGGGTGACAGGAAGTGAGTGGCATTGTCTGGGGGGAGCGTGGCCTTTGGGGAACTCGCCTTCCTAGAAGTGCTGTGAGCAGGTGACAGACGGGTGGCCCAGCCGTGGTGACAGTGGCAGCGTATTCGGAAACGCTGTGGCCTCCATTTTAGCAGCTCAGGCACTGGGCCCCACTCACCTTATCAGAGGAATGGGGTCACCAACTGAATGTCTCGTTCAAGGGAGGGCAGTGTCTGGAATTGGCGGCCAGGTGGGGCGGTGGGGGCGACTCCAGGGGAGAGAGAGAGAGAGCAAGACCTTCCAGGTCTCGGGTATGTCACAGACCTGCGCGCGGGTCTTTCTCAGAAATAACCCATCGTGTTATTTCCGCCACTCGTATTTGGAGGCCGGCCCTCCCCAGTGCTCCCACCGGACGACCTGGCTGTCTGGGCCCAGCCTCCAGCAAGGCAGTGTGAGCCCCCTCGCTGAGCTCTGCTTTGGGTCCCTTGCAATTCCCAGAATAGTCCAGCTCCTATCAGGGAGGAGAAGCTTGGGAAGGGACATATAACTCCAGGCCCGAGCACAGAGGGGTCTCTTATGGGGATTGCCGGATAGCGCAGAAGGATGCCCAGTTAAAATCGAAATCAGATCTCTCATAAACAACAAATACATTTTTGGTGTATGTCCCATGCAGTATTTGGCACAGTCTTGCACTAAAAAAAAAAAAAAAAAAAGCATTCGTTGAAATGTACCTGGGCGCCCTGTCATTTTATTGGCTACATCTAGAACCTGTTACTACTGGCCGAGCTTTGGCACGTTCAGAGGAGGATGCAGCCAGCAAAGCCGAGGTGAAGATGCGCAGGAAGGGGGTGCGGGGTGCCAGGAAGGAAGACGGGAGAGGGGAGAGGCGGCCTCCATGCCCGAGAAAGCACAGTCACCCAAGGCAGCTACCACCGCAGTTCCGTTTGCTGCCCGGGCCCCATTCCAAGTGTCCTCCCTCGGTTTGAAAAGAACGAGGAAACTGTCCCTCAGGGGAGGGATCTCGGGCTCTGGAGCCACACAGGCTTCCAAACTGCCCTTCCAATCCTGGCTGGCTACTCCCCGCTGAGTAACTTGGGGCGAGCCACTTAACCTCTCTGATCCTCACCTGCAAAATGGGGTAATCGCTGTCCACCGTCAGCGTCATGGGAGGGTGACGTGGCGTGATGCAGACGGAGCGCTCGGCATGGTAAGTGGCAGTTGCCATGGTAATGGAGAGTGTGGCCCCCTCTCTGAGGACACTGCTTCTGCTTTGGAGAGGCAGCTCAGGGCACCTGGAGCATTCGAGAACGTCAGCTGGGGAGATGTCAGAAACGGGAAGCACGCAAATTCACAGGGTTAGCTCAACTTCCCCAAAAACCCTCTCCTCCCTCCCCTGCCGAAGCTCCCCTGCGTTTTGGGCCATTTAACAAGTGTCTGCTGAGCCCACCCTTTCCCCCCCTCGGCAAAGTGCGGAGCAGCCTGCTGGAGAGCATGGGAAGCTGAGAAAGCCCCAGCCCCAGTCCCTCAAGGGATCTGGGAAGGGATGGAGAGCGTCCAGTCCCCAAAGTACAGACACGTATCTGGTCACCTCCAGGGCGATAATTCACTTATTTCACTTCCAACCTCCATTCCCAGTTAAGTGGTATATTTCAGACGCCTGAGGAATCTGCTGGAGGGGAAGCGTTTGGTCTTTATTATCTTGGACCTTCACTGTTGCTCAGCACCTTGCATAATCCACACACCTAGGGCCAAACCATTGCTTCGTCGGGGAATGAAGATGTGATCCCGTGAAAAAAAGCCCAGATCTTCCGGCAGCCGCCCTCCCCTCTCGTTTGAGACATCTCTTTGCCTCATTTGTCAAAGACGCCACTGAGCAAGCAGCTGTGGGCAGGCAGGGAGGAAATGTGCACCCCCTGAGCTCCTCCGTGGAGCGGAAGTCTGGCTTCCTTGTGTCTCGCGGAGGCCAGCACGCAGGAGTGGTTTGGAAAGTGGGGCCGTGTTGGTGAGCACTGTTCGCTGAGCACTGCGTAGCGACCCAAGGAATACCAAGTCAAGAGCCAAACACCGAAACAACACAGGTAGGCAGGGCCCCCAAATAAGGGCACAATGACAAATATACGATGGATAAGTAGAGCAGCCCTAACAAGATTAAGGGACGGTCCCACAGGTCCCTCCCTTCTGGAGAGGGTTGTTCAGGCCACCAGGCCCAGTCTTCGCTCCATCCAGGGCCTCCTGGTTCGAGGAGAGGCTGTGTTTTCCTTCATAGGGTGGCAGATTTCCAGAGACAAGGTGGACAAGGTGAAATTCCTGTTTCTCTCCATCTCTCACCTGCATTTCCTGCCCCAACCCCAGTTTCTCCAAGAAGCACCTTCTCCTCCTTTCCCAATTTCCTCCTCATTGGAGTCAGCTCCACGGTCTTAGCCAGGTGACTCCCTCGCTTTACAGATCTCCCTGTAACATCTCCACCCTGTCCTGGGGTCACTTCGCCCTGGCCCGTACCTCTCCTTTTCCAGGTAATGTGCTTCCTGTTCATGCCCCTATGCTGGATCACCGTGTTCCACTACTGGCGTTCGGCCATTCTTGGGTGAGCTGTCCCTCTACCTGCTCCCCACCTGACCCGTCAATTATTAGGGTTTTTACAGTCCGTTTTCTGTGGGGTATAATTTACACACAGGGAAATGCACAAGTCTTAGTGGGCTCTATGGACAGATGCACCCCCGCCCATGTAACCCACACCAATAATACCACGGGATGGAACATTTCCATCCACTCCGGGGAAATCCCTCGGCTCCTTCCCATAATGCCCTTCCCTACAATCCTGTTTTGAGTTCTGTCACCTTGGATTACTTCTTAGAAGCCTCGAGAAGGCCCTATAAGTGGAAATATACAATAAATGTACTCTTTTATGCATGTGACTTCTTTCACCCGGCATGTCTGGGAGACTCCTCCACACTGTGTGTGCATCACAACCTTGTTCCTTTTCATTGTCCAATCCCTTTTATGGCTTTAGTATTCTGCGTGAGTCTGCAATCTGTTGGTGCGTTAGTTTCGGGCTTGGGCTGTTGGGGGAGAGCTGCTACATGAGTATTCTTCAACAAATCATTTGTGGACACAGACTTTCACGTCTTTTGGACAAATAAATATCTGGGAGGGCAACTTCTAGGGTGGAGGGTGGGTGCGTGTTTAATTTCAGAAGAAACTACCAAGCCTGTTCCCAAAGTGTTTGTGCCATTTTACATTCTGCCAGTAGAGTACGGGAGCTTGGGTTGTTCTGCATCTCACCATTTGTCTTGTGGGTTTTTTTTGTTTTTTTTTTGTTTTTTTAGATCTTATTTATTTGAGAGAGAGAGAGAGAGCATGAGTGGGGGGCGGGCAAGAGGCAGAGAGAAAAAAAGAGAGAGAATCCCAAGCAGGCTCCCCGCTGAGCAGGGCGCTGGACGTGGGGCTCGATCCCAGGACCCTGGGATCGTGACCTGAGCCAAAGGCAGACGCTTCACCGACCGAGCCACCCAGGCGCCCTGTTTTGTGAGATTTTTAAACGTCGACCATTCTAGTGAGTGTCCAGCTGCATCTCTTTGTGGTTTTAATTTGCCTCTCCCTGTTGAGTATCAATGTCAAGCATCTTGTTCATGCGTTTATCTTCCTTTGTAATGGTCTCTCTAAACCTCTTGACCATTTTATAAAAATTAGGCTAGCTGATGGTTTTCACCCATCAGATGTAGCGGGTCTTCATATGTCCCAGATACAAATCCTTTGACAAATACATATTTTGCAAAAACTTTTCTCCCAGCCCATAGTTTGCCTGTTCATTTCTTCTTAGCAGCTTTAAATGAGCAGGCGTTTTCAGTGAAGACAAAATCTTATTAATTGCTTTTCTTTTCATGCTTGCTTATTGCCTGCTCTGCCCTGTCTGAGAAAGTTCGCCTGCCTCTGGGTCACAACGGTATTCCTCTCTGTTTCCTCCTAAAATCTTTCTAGTTTTAGCTCTTATGTTCAGGCTATGCCGTGATCCGTCTCAAATTCATTCTTTTGTGGACGCTGTGAGGCGGGGTCAGGTTTCATTTTCTTCCCAGTAGAACATCAGTCCTTCCATCGACATCTGTCGAAAGGACTTTCTCTCCCCCACTGAATTGCTTCGTCCAAAGGCAGTTGTCCTTGGTTACTGTTTGCATCGCTGGGCTGGTTGCTGGAGACAGTCAGACTTCCATGTAGCGGCTGGCTTCCTGGGCTGGTTCCTGCAGACTGGGGGTCAGAGTTCTGTTTTTTTTTTTTTTTTAAGTCATCACCACACCCCACATGGGGCTCGAACCTACAACCCGGAGTTGATCAAGAGTTGGCAGGCTCCACGGCTGAGCCTGCCGGGCGCCCCTCAGAGTTCTGGCTTTAGACGTGGTCTGGCCATTGTCTGTCTGTATATTCAGTTTCCCATCATTATAAGGATTTGCTGACGTGCATAAAAGTAGAGATAGTAATCGTAATGAACGTCCATATATCCACCACCCAGATTTGATACTATTGAGCATTTTGTCATCCTGCATCCGGAGTCTGAGGTTCTCCAGTGAACCATAGCAACACAGCATTTCCTCCCCATAAGTCATATCTTAAAGACATTTTCTTTTGTGTCCCCAGTGTCGTTTTCATACCAAATACAAATTTTATTATTTTATTTATTTGTCAGAGGGTGGGGGAGAGAGCACAAGCAGGGGGGACGGCAGGCAGAGGAAGAAGCAGGCTCCCTGCTGAGCAGGGAGCCTGATGTGGGGCTCGATCCCAGGACCCCAGGATCATGACCTGAGCCGAAGGCAGATGCTTAACCAACTGAGCCACCCAGGCGTCCCCAAATACAAATTTTAAATTCTTGGTGTCATCTAATGCCCAATCCAAATTTAGCCTTCCTTAAAACTGTCCCCACATGTCTTTGTACAATCGGTCTGTTCCAGTCAGAATCCAAAAAAAGGGAACATAATGCATTTAGACCTTTTAATTATCTTTGTTTAAACATTTTATTGCTGTTTAACCTCCACACAGAAAAGTAGTCATATCGCGAGTGTCCAGCATGAATAGGACACACCCATGTAGCCAGCTGTAGCCAGATCAAGAAGCAGAAATGTTAGAGCACCCCAGAAGTTTCCAGCGTGTTCCCCATCCACCACCCCCACCAAAGGTAACCACTATCCTCACTGCAAATAGCACAGATTTTGAATTTGATGTAAATGGAATCTCATTTTATGTAAATGGGGGTTTTATGTAAATGGAAGTGTGCCTGGCTGCTCTTGGTGGGTGTCATGTTTGGAGACCAGTGCACATGCAGGCTTGGGGTTGCCCCTCTTTCCTTCTCCTGGCTGTGTGGTCCCAGACCGGTGTGCCACCTTGGCGCCAGCCTGCGGCCTGCCCAATCCCAGCCGTGTGCTACAGTTTCTATCCACTAAGTCTGTCTCCTGACACTCCAAATGTGACCTCTGGGGAGAAGGACCCATCCTCTCTTCTCCAATGGCTGCCCTGATGCAAATCTGTGGGGAGTCCAGGAGGCCCGACCTCCTGCCTTCGTTCGTTCATTCGTTCGTTCGTTCCTTCCTTCCTTCCGCTGTCTCCCCCACAGGCCCAGCCTCTGGGCCTCAGTACTTGTCCACCACTGAGGTGTCAAGGACATTAAAGAAAGGTGGGTGTGTTCATTGTTTAGGGATGCTGTAACATATTACCACAAATTCAGTCACTGAAAACAAAGGAAGTTTATTTTCCCAGGGTTTGGGAGGTCAGAATCCCAAATCAAGGAGTTCTTAGAGCTGGTTCCTTCTGGAGGCTCTGCCTGCATCTTTGCCAGGGTTTCCCCTCTGTTTGTCAAATTTTCCTCTCCTTTCTCTTATAAGGACATAGTCATTGGACCGGTCTATTTGAGGATGAGCTCGTCTGGAGACCCCTGCCTTCATTATAATACTTGCAAAGACCTCTTATCCAAATAAGGTCACATTCTGAGATTCTGGGTGGACCAGTCAACCCGCCGCAGGGAGTGAGGGATCCTCTGAGACATACAAACCGATACCCCGAGAACTTAACCCAAACCTGAAAATATGGTTGCTCTCCCTGGGCTGGTTCCCTACGTGTCCCCTGGTCCCTCATGGAACTGCAGCACTGAGGCCAGGCCCTGGGAACACCTGCTCAGGGCCGCGGGGTGGTGGTGGGGGGGAGGGCCGTGGAGGATGAGTCAGCTCAGCCTTGGACCTTGGGCAGTTTGCAAGCTAGGAGGGAGGGAAAAGCTGGTGTGGGGTTGTGGTGGACACCAGATTGATTTCCCCCTCCCCCACCACACACAGGGGACATCTGGCAATTGCCGGAGACATTTTTTATTATCAAGACCGGAGGTAAGGGTGTTACTGGCCTCTGGTGGGTATAGGTCAGGGCCATTAAGGAAATATCCTACAATGCACAGGATAGCCTCCCTATAACAGAATTTTCCAGCCCCAAATGTCAATAGTACTGCTCTTGAGAAGCCCTGATATCAGGAAAAAATAGAGAATGTTTTGGACTCTAATAAAGTGTTATGAAACGCATATCACCCCTGAGTTGGGGATTTTCAGGAAGCCCGGAGTCTCAGAATTCAAGTCTGAGTCACCACCAGCGGACTGATCTAAGATGGCTTTAGAAGCCCCTTACCCCAACTTATTCATGTTACAGATGAGAAAACGGAGACCAAAGTAATCATCATCATCATCATCATCATGGCCCTGTCTGGAACACCTCTCATATGTCACACCCACGGCCCAAGGGGCAGATGTTCTAGTCTCCTATTTTAGATGTGGGGCTAGTAAGTCTCGGGGGGCTAAGTAAGCGGCCCAGAGTCCCACAGATTAGGTAAACTGGCTTCAGGTGGTGGTCCTTCTGATGTCAGGGACTTGGATCTTCATCGTCACACACGGACACCGGGAATAAGCTCCCTGACTTGCTGGAATCACAAAGGAGTGGTTTTGCTCAGAAGCCCTGCCTGCCCCATCACTGTACCAAGACTCACACCTCCTCCTAAGTAAGTCAACTAAATCAAAGGTTCCCGTTCTTTGAGATTTCAGTTTTGGTAGATAGATGACAGATGGAAAGATAGATAGATAGATAATAGATAGATAAATAAGTAGACAGACAGACATCCACATGAGATGGCCAACTTCTATCTTGCCAAGGACAGACACTAACAAAACCAACGATCCTCTTGCCATCACGGTCATTTCATAAAATGAGGACTATTCCAATGCCAAAAAAAAAAAAAAAAAGGAAAGGAAAGGAGGACAGAACCTCAGAATGAGATTGTCCTTTAAATTGAGTAAAGGTAGAACTATGAAAAATTTACCACCGTGCTCTTATTTCTCTATTGCATAGTGAATCCCTATAGAACTACTTATCTATCTACATCATTCGATATACAGTGAGAGGTTACCTGACGGGCGGATGAAGCCCCAGAGTGAAAAACTCAGACATTCTCATAGTTGAAGGGACCTCAGGACTCATCCAGACCAGCACGATCTAGGGCAAGGAGCCTTTAAGTCCAAAGACCTTGGTGTGAATCCCAGCACAGCCGCATAGGAGGTTAGGGAAGGCTTTGGCCATGCTCCTAAATCTCACTGGGCCTGTCTCTGCCCTTACAAAATGGGAATAAACAAATGGCCACCCTGCAGGGCCAAAGAGCATGCATTCGGCGCTTCCAGCAAGGCCCCCGGGAGTCCCACCTCCCGCTCCAGGACCCCGGCCGTGGTCCCCGCCTCCAGCAGCATATTTCCCGTGCAGAAAGCTGTGGCCATGTTCCACCCAGGTGGCAGCTCTCACAGGAGCGGGTCCTTCTCCATCCAGCCCAGCTCAGCTCGGGCGCAACGGAGAATCTCTGCATTCCTACGTCTCTCCCCCAACCCCTCCAGCATCCGAAGGCAGCAAGCCCTTCTGCCCTGGGTCTCCACTGCCAAGTGGTAAAAAGGGCTACCCAGACAGAAAAATCCTACTGGAGATGTCAAAACATCCACAGAAGAAACCAGGTGGCAAAAACCAACATAAGTCCACCCCCGGCCCAGGACCTCACAGCACTGCTCTGTGATCCCTTCCTTACCCCCAGCTCATTGGGGGGGGGGGGGAAGGGGAGATCACTTTACAAAGGGCTGCTTGGCTTATGCAAACGGGCCACAGGATCCAAGGGGCAGCAGGGAACACCTGTGTCCCTGTACTTACAAGAGCACATTTCCCATTTCTCAAAGTCTTGGGAAGCAGAGACCCAAATATCTTCTCTCTAGATGAGTGTCCAGGAACGTGAATATCTACCTTCTGAAGGCACGGCAATGTTACCATTCTGATTTCCTTCATGTCTAAGGGGACGGGTCTGTAACTGCTTGTTCTAGAAAGGGGGAGCATTATGGGTGGGGGAGGTGGTGGCAGGCCTGAGCTGCTGCAGGGATGGAGGGCAGGGGCAGGGGCCAAGGACCAAAGGCAGTTCATCGGAGGAGGGAGACAGAGTAGAGACCGGAGAGTCACCCCGGGGAAGGCAGGCAGGGGCCCTGCAGAGAACAGTGGGAGAGTCTGTGACCAGGGGACACAGGAGGAGAGAGTGGCCATCAGGGTCCCAGAGCTCAGCTCTGCCTGAGCTTAATGCAGGGAGGCACCAGGCTCTGCCAGGAAGAACTGATCCAAGCAGTGTTGTAAAGAAAGCTGGACTTATGCTCGGGACCATCGGGAGGGAGGAAGCAGAAAGGATGGTCCATTGTTCATTCACTCGCTCGCTCACTGAAAGGGACGCAGCGTCTCTAGGGTACGCTACGCCAGACCCTCTGGAGACAAGTCAAGGATGACACATCAGGGCGGGCAGTCAGTGAGGACCCCCAGGAAGCACACGGGGCTCTCTCAAGCCTTGCCTTCCTCCCACACACAGAAAGTGCCAGGGGAAGGGGGAGCCGGGGTGACTGAGAGGTACACGGACGGGCTCTAGATGAGAAATCAGAGCAGGTGGCTGGCTAGACTCCATGCCTTTACAGGCCTGAGAATGACTTGACGTCACTCCCGAGGAGGGCGGGGAAAGGGGGCATTTAGATATTAAAAGGTCACACTCTGAACCTGGGGCATGACTGTCCTGCGCTGGAAAAGCACATAAAACGGGCTGCACTGAAAGATGTTCTCCAGACCATAAGAGCGAGAGCAAGAACAGAACGGGTTCAAATCCAACCTCTGGCAGTTCCTCACCCTGTGCTCGGCAAACGATTGCATTTATGAAGTGCTTGCAACATGCGAGGCATTGTTGCAGTGCATTACACGTCTTAACTCATTTAACCCTTTGGAGAACGCTATGAGATGAACAGTATTATTATCCCCATTTTATAGATAAGAAAGCTGAGGCACAGAGACGTTGAGTAACTCACTCAAGGTCACACAGCTAGAAAGTAGTTGAGTCTGAAAATAAGATGCCATTCGATTAACCATGGCTTTTGCTTTTTTATTTTTAAGGGGTACCACTGTTCCCTGTTTTAAATACTAAAAGCAGTTGATTCTAATGCCATCATATTTATCTCTCACAAGAAAAAAGCAAAACGAAACATGCCAGTGAGTGGTTTCTTATTTATGTGGATCTCATCTGACTTTCTGTTTGGCTTCAGCACAAAACCCAGTATCACCTTCCGCTGAGAGCCAGGCCGGAGACGGATGCTGAGCACAGGAAGGGTGTGTGAAGACTCCTTTGGCTCCACCCTTGCTTCTAACTGTTGCGGGTACCAGGCGCCCGGTCCCGAGGACCCATGACAATGGAGGCTCTCCCCAAGGCCCTGGAGGTCGATGAGAAGTCTCCAGAATTCAAAGACCTGCTGCCCAGCCAGACGGCCAGTTCCCTGTGCATCAGCTCCAGAAGCGAGTCCGTCTGGACCGCCACCCCCCCGGAGTAAATGGGAAATCTACCGCAAACCCATCGTTATCATGTCGGTGGGAGGCGCCATTCTCCTCTTCGGCGTGGTCATCACCTGCTTGGCCTACACCCTGAAACTGGGTGAGAACAGCCTTAAGGTCCTTAAGATGATAGGGCCTGCCTTCCTGTCCCTGGGACTCATGATGCTGGTGTGCGGCCTGGTGTGGGTGCCCATCATCAAAAAGAAACAGAAGCAGAAAAAGAAGTCAGTTTTCTTCCAGACTCTCAAGTCCTTCTTCCTGAATCGCTGATGGTGGCCTCACCTTCTGTTCTCCCTGTCACCCTGCTGCCTCGACCAGGAGGAGACCTGACAACACCCAACATCCCCATCTTCTTGGTGGTGGTGGTGGTGGTGGAGGGGGTTCAGCCATAAGAGAGCTGGGCAAAGCCTCTTCCTGGCCCTGTGGGAGGGAGCTCAGGGCTCCACAGCAGCTGGGGAACGCTGCTGGCTGGATCTCATTCCGTCTTTCTGACATTGCTGTGCATCCCTCAATGCTGGCCATAGGCAACCCCTTCCATGGCTCATTCCCCACTCCTGCATCCAGGTGCCACTCATCGAACTCTCTCTGCCAAGCGCTATGCATGCTGGAAAACTCCTTGGGCGAGGCTGTGCCCCAAGGAGAACCTCATGTTTATACACATCAGAGTGCCCGAGCTGGGCTCCCCGTTTTCATCCTTCTAGAACCCAAACTGACCCGTGGAGGCCCTTCACAGAATATAGGGAAGACTGACTTCTGGCTCACTGGGTTCGCCAGCCCCGGCTCACTCTCTGGGCCAGATACTGATTTGCATCTCAAGTGACAAGACAAGTCACAAGAGTGAAAACATTCCAAAGAGTGAACGGGGGAGAAACGCTTTCCAAGAAGGTGCATCCCCCCCTGGAGAAGGCTCTGGGAGTCAGCCAGCTCAGGAAGTATAACTCCCAGCTACACAGTATTTACGCCAGAGACCATGGGGGTGGGCTGGGGGTGCCACTGTTTGGCCTTCTAACGCCTTCTCGTTGACTGTTCTCCCCTCTGAACTTGACAATTAGCCATGGACAAGTGCATGTTGCCCTAACTTCCTCCTTCCCCCTACCTGCGCCTCTACCCCCAATTCTAGAACAGCAAGACGGAGACCTGCAGAGGGATTCTGTAAGACTGTTCTCTCCTTCACCTCCATGGAGAACCAAAACCAAGATCGCACTCCACGGTTTGAATGGTCTGTGGGTTTCCAGTGATGGGATTTGTTTTAGAAAATCCTATCTGCTTTCCCTCTCCCTACCCGCCAAACAACCAAACGTTTATTGGGTGCCCGACTATGGGCCAGGCCCTGGGATGGGAACAGGCCAGACAAGGTCTGTGCTCTCATCTTCTTTCCAAAGCGAGAGATACAGCCAGGCCAAGGGGCCATTGGACCACCTGTGCTGTGAGCACTCTATGGGGGAAATGCGGCAGGTGTAGGAACACAGAGGGGGACTCTCACCCAGACTGCAGAGGGGACGGAGGGATTGCCAGACTTGTGTCCTCCGAACGGAGAACAAAAGCAAAGATAGGAGCTAGCCAAGGGGGTAGGGGTGGAAGGCATTTTGGGCAGCAGGAAGTAGAAGTTGGGTGGCAGAAGTGGGCCCGTAACACAATTAGGAAACTGCACAGCGCCTTCCCCTCTCTTTCCTGCTTCCCACCTGCCAGAGTGCCACCTCTCCGGGGGCCACACCGAGGTCATGGACTGGAAGGGAGTTTCCAGGGGACCCACCGAGCAGAGAGCACCCATGCGGCAAGTGTTCCCAGAACCTGGGGCTTCTGGTAGCAACCAGAGGCTCTTGGGTGACAGACCCGGAGGCTGCCCTAGGCCAGGCCAGAGGCCCAGTGGAGCGCATTTGATAATAAGGTGTGAAGGAAGGGCATCCTGCACTAGAATCACCGTTGGCTTGAGCTGCCTCCCTTCCCTGAGGCTTCTGGGCCCGCCTCCCCTGTCACCATGGCAACCTCTCCCTCTCTCTCTCTCTCTCTCTCTCTCTAACAAGCCACCAGGTATCTCCATCCTTCCTGGTGGTTCCCTGTGCTGAGTCAGAACCTCACCTGGTTCCTTCTGCATCATGGGAAATTCCATGGAGGCAGGTACCTGTGACAGGGGCACACCCCCTGCCCCACCCCCTCTAAGAAGCCAGAGTTTGGGGGAGCCTGTGGCCTTTGGGCTTCACCCAAAATGACCATGTCTCTCATCCAGACAGCGTGGCCGGGTCTTCTAGCTAAACTGTCCCCTGAACAAAGGTGGTCAAGACAATCTGGTCGGCGGGGGCGGGGGGGGGGGGGCTGGGGCGGTGGTTGCAAGGTCTTCATCACTAATTGTGGTTCTAATGTGTCGAGTGGCTGGGCTTATAGATCATTTCCCTTTCTCTGACATGAACGCAGATTCAATATTGGCCCTATAATATCACTCTCACATTCCTGATGCTTTCTGAGATGGGAGCAAACGGGGTGGACTCCCAGCGAGCTGCCTGGGAATGTCCCCATGCCTCCTGGGTCTCATGTCATCCGCCCACAAGCCTGTGGTCTGGGCGCAGTTGTGATGTCTCGCTGGAAGGGAGCCTGGGGACAGCCGTGACTCTGGAAGGTACCCAAGGTCTGGACTCACCTTGCAGTTTCCAGCAATACTTCCCCACGTGCCCTGCCCCCTTCAGTTAGTGTCTCAGGAGGAATAATGATTTCAGAAAGCTCTCCAAGCCTCATCCATCCCCACCGGGATCCCCCATATGAGTGTGGACCAAGGAACATGCCAGCATCACGCGGAGGGGCTTTTGCCAAAGACCATCGCCGCACAGGAGCCTGGGGTATGAATGCACCTGCTCTGTAAGTGCAGCCCAGATCAGATGCCACATTTCTGGGGAAAAGAAGCATCACCACCACAACTCCTCTGGCACCTGTGGATCGGAGGCCAGGACCAGCATCCACGTGTTCAGAGAACTGGACTGTATTACCCCGCCCCGTAGCTGTTTTGTTTGGGAGACTCTGATTTAATCTGAGTCCCAAAGGAACAGATGTAATGTTGAATTGTATTCTATTCCATGGTGTCTGCTGTGTTTTCATTCTGTTCCATCCACCAGGGAGTTCCAAGACCGTATCTACCCCTCTAAAATGCACCCCCTTACCACAAGCCCTTCCCCACAGCATGGGGGCGGGGGGGAGAAAGGAGACGGTGGGGGTTTCCTGCGTGGGTCCTCAGGTGCCTCGCAGGAGCTGATAGCCCCCCACTGACAGGCTGACACAGAGGGCAGAGCGGAAGCTCCTGACTCTTCTTTTCCTCACAAGCCCAGTATTGAGACCAAAAAGAGATATGAGAAAAGAACCTTCCAGAATGAATCAGTGGGCCGGGGTGAGGCAGGTGGCTACCTGGAGGTTGGTCCGTCGATGTCCCCATGAGAGCAAGCACGAGAAGGGGGGGCAGCGCAGCTCCCAGGACCCCTGTGGCCTCCCTCTGCCTCTTAAGCCTTTCTTCTTTTGCTCCTGGTTCAGTCTCTTCTGCTTCTCGAGGTCTTAAAGCCTGACCTTCTTCTACTGGGCGCCTCCCCCGCCACAGACCCACCGTGTCCTTGACTCCCTGCCTGCTCTGGCTTGCTCCGTCCTTAGAGGGAAAAGAAAGGGTGGCTCTGGGTCTGGACAAACACACAGCGTTTTATTCCTCCTTCGGGTCCAACAGCTTCGCCAGACTCATGACACCCCATCTCCCCCGTCCCCTACACCCATCGCTTTGTGATTTCAGTTTTGGTAGATAGATGCAGACAGCATCTCTAGCCCTCGGAGATCAGGGGTCCCTAGATCCCCATCCGCCCCCCCGTCCCCTACACCCATCACTTTGTGATTTCAGTTTTGGTAGATGGATGCAGACAACATCTCTAGCCCTCGGAGATCAGGGGTCCCTAGAAAACGACATCCCAGCCCCCCAAACGTGTCTGATATGAAATGTGCACAAGGGGATGGCTTGAGCACGTACCTGGTGGAGTTTCTGGGCCCTACCAGCTGGAGGCCGTGGGGGCTGGGGCGCGGGGAGGGCCCTGAGAAGGGGCGGGAGGAGAGCAAAAGAGCAGTTGGCAAGGACACTCTGGAGTGGCCTTCTGAAGAGCAGAGGAAGGGCCTGGGCTGAAAATGATGGACATTTCTCGGGTGCTCACTGCATGCCGGGAACTGACCTAAGCACTCAATCAGTAACTCACTTAATCCTTCCCCAAACCCTGTTCTCAGGTGCTACTGTTTCCATCACCCCTACCTTACAGATGGCAGAAGGGAAGCTTGGGGGCACCAAGCTAGGACAGCATCAAGCCAGGATCGAAATCCAGATGATCCAGTTCCTGAGGTCACACCCATTACCCCCACCCCATTCAGCTCTCCAGAGGCCCCAGGGTCGCTGTGGTGGACTCAGGGCTGCAACGTGAGGAGAAAAGCAGGAGTGCGGTTGGGGTCGGGGGACTGGCGGGGAGACAAACCAAGCAGGGGCCCCAAATGCCCCAGAACCAGGAAGGTGGCCGGGAGCCAGGAGGAGAGACGAAAGGAGCCACCAGCCAGGAATGGACCCAGCATGCTGAGTGCCTCCTGAGAGCCAGGCATCATGATGGGGCAGTCACATGGTAGGGTCAGAGGCAGGAATTGGGGGGTCTCCAACGGCCAGCACAAGGTGACAGTGTCAGAGCAGTGTGGCCTTGGTACCTCCAGCCTTTGTCCCATAGGCCAGGCTCTTCTGCTGACCAGCAGGAGGATCTGGAACCGGTTTACACTTTGGCTGTTAGGTCCTCACGTCACATCACAGGACAAC